>NC_136263.1:32303089-32477978 GCF_964187855.1 Myxine glutinosa
GTTTCGTGAAGATCGGCTTAAAATTGTGACCTGTAGGCAAGTATAAGTGAGCGGACAGACAAACACACAAACAAACACACACAAACAAAAAACACACACACAAACAAACACACAAACACACACACAAACAGGAGTGATCAACGTACTTGCAAAAAAAATTAAAAAATGCCAAGTAACAAACGGACTGAAATGCAATACCCTCTCCTCAGGTGAGGGTAACTAGGCAGATGGCCTTGATCAGTATGAGCGACGAAAAGACCTGGGAGTAACATTTGATTGTAGTGTAGCAGCATAGCAAACCTGTTGTGCATTTTGCGATACAAGCACCAAATTTGGCACAAATGTACATTAATATGTTGCGAACATTTTCAGATATTGGGCCACTTGAAATTCTCTCTTTATGTCCGCCATATTGGATTTCAAAATGGCCGCCACTTGAAATCTACATTTGCTATTATCTCTGGACGTAATGCAGCTATTGACTTGATTCTGGTATCTAAATGTATGTTTTTGGGGGCAAGGAATCCAATGGTACCAATTTCAACTTAATATTATCTATCACAGTCTGTTATGTAATTTTATTTGGAAATTATCTAGGCAAATATTGGATTCAACACAATACTTTGAAAAGAATGTCTTAGTTCTGTAAATGTCTTAGGTATAATACTGACATGCTACATGGTCTAGTATTTGAGGCTAGGTGTACTGGTATCTGAGGCTAGGTATATACTGAAGATACGTGTACATAAACAGTGTCATGTTAACAAGTTCAGCATTGCCACAAGTACATGTATGTTGTTGACTCATCGTCATGTGCAGTCCCCTTCACACACACAGAGGGCTGTGCACTGAAGGGCAGCCTTTTTGCACTTGCAGCGCCTCACACACCCTTTCTTGCACTTGCAAGAAACCAGCTCAATGCAGCTGTGAGCTGCCTCAGTTAGCCTGGTCCAGTAAGGTGTGTACTGTCCTTCTCCAGTCCTTGACCAACCCCAGTTGGTTGGTGGAGGGAGCTCTGGTGCTGGCAGCAGTATCTGACCCCACACATGTCCACCTTGATACACTGCCCTCTTGACATGTTCCTCCAGAGCTGCCTTCGTTGGAGGGATGAGCTGCACATTGTTCTTCCTTGCGAAGAGTTTCCTCCTGGCCTTGTCAATGTCTGTGCATTTGCTGGTTCGATCATACAACAGGATCACGAACCTCTCGATGATGCGCATTGCATCGTCTGGTATGTCACGAGGTGCAGAGGACAGCAGCAGCAGCGCCTCAGTGAGTTCTGGCAGTACCGTCCAGACTGCCCACGCAGTGTTCTTGCCATGTCTATGAAAACTAGACACAGTGTCGCATCCAGTTAGAGCGTGGAACATTGGCAGTGCACGAGCCTTCTCTCGTCCCAATCCAGCTGCTATTTCGTGTGCTGCTAGGTATCGGAAACTCTGGCCTGTTCCGAATGCCAGCCACAGTTTGTCTTCTGGTTGCAACTCCTGTGCCAGGGACACTGCCAGCACCACAACATCGGTGTCTACAGTCCGGATGAGTATTGCATGGTGTCCATGCTGGACTGCGTGAGATGCATGCAGCAACATCCGACTGTCAGCCTCTTCATGGTTACATGGGGCGAGTGAGGTCAGATCTGGCAGTAGTGGCTTGCTGAGCACTGCCTCTCCATCAGTAATGACGAGTTGCTTGTCCTCCTGGTCAAACCATTCCATGAGAGCTGCTGAGAGGAACCTGAACAGCTCGGTCTTGTTGCTGTCCACTCGTAGGAAGTTCTGCCAGTTTCCTGGTATGGCTGCGGCAGCCACCACACGTCTCCGCACACCTTGTCCCCGCTTTGCACGTGTACTACCTTTCAGTGAATCAGCAAGGTAAGTATCCCAGACCAGATCCAGGCGTGACACTGTTTGCAGCTTCGTGGACATATATGGGATGAAGATCTGTTGTGCATACTCTTCAAAGGTCTTTGATGCAGCCGGCTTCAGCATCTGGACGATGGCTGCTCCATCAAGCACAATACAGGTCGTGACAGGAGTCTCTGTCTTTGCGTCGGAGACTTCTTCCAAGCATGTGAGGAGATCACTCTTGGTACCAGTGCAGAGGCTTCCACCATCAGACAATGCAGGAGGACATGCCTGATTCTCGTGACAAAAGAACTCCTCAAGGTTTCCATCCCTCGTCTGGCAGCCAATGTACAGGCGTGCGAAGAGTTCACGGTCATTCTTGATGGAGGCGAGCTGTTGCTGACCTTTGCTCTGGCTTCTTGGAGTGGAAGTGCTGAACACCTTCAGCTTGTTACGAGGAATGGGTGCGTCCACTGCCTTTGTTCTGTCCAACAGACACTCTCTGGTGAAAGCCTCGAACTGCTCTTGGCCAATCCTCTTGGCATTCATCACGGTCTCCACAGCAGAAGGATCTGCGATCTCCTTTGTGTCCAGTTTGACTACATGCTGACTCTCCTCCTCGAATGGGTTGCCCATCTCCTCTATGACACCGACGAGAGAGCGAACATCTTTCACAAATGAGGCCTGTACACTTGGCGTCTGATCATGATGACGTGTGTCTGCTGTTTGCCGTCTCCAGTGTTGGTTCCCATCCTGGAATTCTTCGATCACCCTGGCAACTTCTGGTCCCGCAACCATCCAGCGACGTAGGGCACTAGGGTTGTCAGTGAGCCCAACTGCTCCACCGTCTCCTTTGATGCAGGCATTATTCTGCTCATGTGCCTGGTCAATCGGGATTGAAGAGAACACCCTCTGTGTTTTCTGAACGGTGAAGTGGCTTTCCCTGAATTTCCTGGCTACATCTGGGTGTTTGATGGTGAGTTCGGCCATGTCCTTCAGGTGCACTGGTATCCACCTAGCATAGTGGGTGTGATCCAGTGCATGGAACCAGGGGACCAGCTCTGTCAGAGCATCGAGGTACATCATTAACGATCCCTGCCTGAGAGAACGCACATACACTAGAACCAACAGTTCTAGTTCCAGCACGGTTGCCCAGTAGTGAAACTGGGGGATGTCTTCTCCTCTCTGGCAACACCAGTCTTCAAACTCCGGAAGGTCCTCTGCATCCCTGGTTTCTCCCAGACAGTAGTGGTTGTAGGCACGGTGTTGCAGGATGTACAGTGCTGCTGCAGTCACTTGATGTGCTCTTCTTGTGCGCAAGACATGGGATGCTCGCAGGAATGAGTCTGCTGTCCCTGCTGTCGCAATCTCGGCTTGCACAAGTGCTTGCACCCAACCACTCCCTTTCAGCCAGTCCCCCAGTGTCCTCAGTGCCGCCATCTCTATGTGGAGGCCACCAAACATCACCACTATCTGGTCTTCACCATAGCTCTCTGGCCACTTCCACTGTATCTGCTTGGCCAAAGCAAACAGTGGCTGATCAACGGTGACCACTGGTGTCTGTCCAGGATTCAGGTGTTCCACAGCATTCTTCACGACGTCCATTGAGTGCCGGATCATGGCCACTGTGTGGGCACTCTCCAGGAAGAGTGGAAGCAGCGACGTGGGGCAGATGACTCGAGCATCTGGTGGCTGTCGGCTGGCATGAAATGCAGCCCAAGATGTGTTGTCATTGTCCACTGTACCAGTGTTGTCTTCCAGGACTCGCTTTGCATTGCCTAGCCATTGGTATTCTTCATCAGTCTGCTGTTTGAAGTCTCCTCTGGTCAATGACGCCACTTTAGCAGCTGGGACAGGCGACTTCTTGATGCTGCTAGTGACAGGGGGTACATCAATGTAGTAGTGCGGCAAGGGGGCGACTGTCTTGGACCGTGCATCCCCAGATCCTCCAACAATGACGTTACTCCGATCCACTCCTTCACCAGTGTAAGAAGGATGTTGTATGAGGGAGATAGCGGTACCATGGAAGGAGTCCTTTGATGTTGTTGCACTGGGGTTGTGATCTATGGGTCACTTTGTTTCCTAATGGGATATGAATTTATATTTTAGACTGCCAGTATATATGAGCTTGTCTGAGTTGTTACTAGTGATTTAGTATAGTTTTTTTAGTTTTTTTTATTTACAGAACTAAGACATTCTTTTCAAAGTATTGTGTTGAATCCAATATTTGCCTAGATAATTTCCAAATAAAATTATATAACAGACTGTGATAGATAATATTAAGTTGAAATTGGTACCATTGGATTCCTTGTCCCCAAAAACATACATTTAGATACCAGAATCAAGTCAATAGCTGCATTACGTCCAGAGATAATAGCAAATGTAGATTTCAAGTGGCGGCCATTTTGAAATCCAATATGGCGGACATAAAGAGAGAATTTCAAGTGGCCCAATATCTGAAAATGTTCGCAACATATTAATGTACATTTGTGCCAAATTTGGTGCTTGTATCACAAAATGCACAATTCTTTTGAATATTTGGGCTAAGCCGCCCCACTATTGTGAGATTAAATTTAGGATGCTCTCAATTAGTCTTCCTCCAATGGGTTGCGAGACTTGTAACACCCATGTCTGTCTGTCTGTGTATCAGTGTGTCCATGTGTATATTTTTGCTTAAACATTTTTTTTTCTCTGCAACCACTTGTCTAATCGATGCAAAACTTTAAGCATAGGAGGGACTTCCCATGGAGAATATTTTATTGATCGCTTTGACGTCAAAGATCACATGGTATGGTATGGCAGCCATATTTGAATAAAGGCTAAAAATAGAAAACGGGAAAAAACTGAAACCTCGCATATTTCATCAACACTCCATGGGGTATATAGAGTGATAACAAATATTTTTTTGTGTACAAAGTCGAGGCTCGTGTAAGATCTAACACATAAAACACAAAAGCATAAACATAAACATAAACACACATGAAACATAATAAAGGGAGCGGGAGACAAGAGGGGGAGAGAGAGAGGGAAACACAACAGCAGTGGAGAACAGAGACATCGGGAGATCTGTGGAAGGGAAATAGGGCTATACACTCCATGACTCCATGTTAGGGTGATAACAATGATGTCATAATCAGTGAAGTTGTATTCCAACCATAATTGGTTGAATCAATATCCTTATCAGAAAAATCAGAAACTTCATATATCTGATATATGACCCAATATGTGAGTGAATAATTAAATTTATGACATCATCCGTCATGTAGTCTGGTGGCCATATTGGATTTTTTTTAAACCCGTAAAAATCTTCTTCTCCAGAACCGCTGAACAGATCGATGTGAAACTTCATACCTATGATCGACTGGCCATGGAGAATATAGTTTGAAATTTTCAACATTGTAGTACACGTGATCTGGCAGCCATGTTCGATTTAAGCTAAAATCTTCAACAAGCATCTTCTCTCAAACTGTTGAACCAATGGATCCGAAACGTTAAGTATGTCATTGACTACCTATGGGGATACAAAGGCGATAACTAAAACATCACCGGTCATAGGTTTGGCAGCCATCTTGGATTGAACAAAAACCTTAAATAAATATCCGAATAAGCAATCAATAAAGCTACGGACAATGGCAATGTATGTGACATATAATAGGGGGGCATAGATGATATGGGTATACCGGCCATAATAGTCACGTGTTCAGTTAACGATGGTATTTTTGTTCAGAATGAACAAAAACACAAGGTATTTCATATCATCGTTATCATTATTGATTAAAGGTCCTGGGTCTGCCAACGTTGGATCAATGGAGGATCAGAGGGAAAATTATTGAAATATACAATTTTTTTAATTTTTTTGGTATACAGTCATTGCTCGTGGATGAGCAACAACACTAAACGGATCAGTACTCAACAGAACAAAAGGAGCAGTAGAGAGAGAGGAGGTAAACACCAACAGCATGGTCAAAGGACAAAATAGAAAGAGACTTGGACAAATAATGGGTGTGGGGAGGAACGAGGGGTATGGGAGGATGCATGAGGTGGACAAGATGGATACATAAGCATACTTAAGAAGTATGCTTATGTATCTGTATGTATAGTATGCATAACATACTTAAGAAGAATTAGAACGATACTCTTCGACGTCTGCCCACATTATGACATCGTTATAATACTTGTACCAAGTTCGATTTAAATCCATACAGCTGTTCTCAAGTTATCGCATTTTTACCTGACATGATCTCTGACCTTTGACCTCGGGAACCCCAAATATAATCAATTAATCTTTACATCATTACACATACCTGTACCAAGTTTGAATTAGATAACTTCAGCCATTCTCAAGTTTTAGACCTATTACAGATTTGACCTTTGACCCCAAAATCTAATAAGTTAATCTTTACATCATTATACATACCTGTACCAAGTTTGAATTAGATCACTTCAGCCGTTCTCAAGTTATAGACCTATTACAGATTTGACCTTTAACCTCTTGACCCCAAAATCTAATAAGTTAATCTTTACATCATTATACATACCTGTACCAAGTTTGAATTAGATAACTTCAGCCGTTCTCAAGTTTTAGACCTATTACAGATTTGACCTTTGACCCCAAAATCTAATAAGTTAATCTTTACATCATGGTACATACCTGTACCAAGTTTGAATTAGATCACTTCAGCCGTTCTCAAGTTTTAGACCTATTACAGATTTGACCTTTGACCCCAAAATCTAATAAGTTAATCTTTACATCATGGTACATACCTGTACCAAGTTTGAATTAGATCACTTCAGCCGTTCTCAAGTTTTAGACCTATTACAGATTTGACCTTTGCCCCCAAAATCTAATAAGTTAATCTTTACATCATGATACATACCTGTACCAAGTTTGAATTAGATCACTTCAGCCGTTCTCAAGTTTTAGACCTATTACAGATTTGACCTTTGCCCCCAAAATCTAATAAGTTAATCTTTACATCATGATACATACCTGTACCAAGTTTGAATTAGATCACTTCAGCTGTTCTCAAGTTATAGACATATTACAGACTTTGACCTTTAACCTCTTGACCCCAAAATCTAATCATTTCATCTCTACCTCATTCTACATAAGTGTACCAAATTTGGTCAGAATCCCATCACTGGTTCACAAGTTATCGCGGTAACAGGATTTTTACCTAACATGACCTCACATTTGGCCTTTGACCTCGTGACCCCAAAATCTAATCAGTTCATCGTTACCTCATTATACATACCTGCACCAAGTTTGACTAAGATCCCTTCAGCCGTTCTCAAGTTATAGACATATTACAGACTTTGACCTTTAACCTCTTGACCCCAAAATCTAATCATTTCATCTCTACCTCATTCTACATAAGTGTACCAAATTTGGTCAGAATCCCATCACTGGTTCACAAGTTATCGCGGTAACAGGATTTTTACCTAACATGACCTCACATTTGGCCTTTGACCTCGTGACCCCAAAATCTAATCAGTTCATCGTTACCTCATTATACATACCTGCACCAAGTTTGACTAAGATCCCTTCAGCCGTTCTCAAGTTATCGCGGTAACGAATCTCCGGGGCGACTTCGTCAACGGAGGCATAAAAATCTACCAAGTTGGAAGCAGGTGGCCTTGGGGGTGGTCGGTGGGAGCTTAACGGGGGTACAAAAGATCATGGGTTTGGATGGGGGATGATCTGGGATTGTGGTGAACAGCTACCGTGAAGAGCTCCAGAGAAGGATGAGATATTGAAGAGAATGTGGAAGTTGGTTCCACAGGTGGGGGAAAAAGAGGAACAAACGAGAGGAAGATATTTATATCAGGTGAGTTCATGAGCCATGCTCTATTGCTCTATAGTCTATACAGAGGGTCGGTGATGCCGAAGCAGTTTCTGTGGCAAGGTATGCAATCCTGGTCAGGTCGCCCCTACAACACAGAAAGCACACCTGTCAACCCAAACCTGCATGAAGGAGTGAGAAGATTTCATACCGGTCAGGTCCAGGGTGATGCCCACCTGGGGGGGACGAGCCCACCTGCCCAGGGCAAATCTGGTAAAATAGAACCCAAATGGAGACCTCTGTTGGCTATAAATCTTATACCTGAGGAGAGAGTATTACATTTGAGTCCGTTTGTTTGTCCGTTTGTTTGTCTGTTTGTTTGTCCGTTTGTTTGTCTGTTCGTTTGTCTGTTTGTTTGTCCGTTTGTTTGTCTATCTGTTTGTTTGTCTGCTTGTTTGTCCGTTTGTTTGTCCGTTTGTTTGTCTGTTTATTTATCCGTTTGTTTGTCTGTTTGTTTATCCGTTTGTTTTTCCGTTTGTTTATCCGTTTGTTTGTCTGTTTGTTTGTCCGTTTGTTTATCCGTTTGTTTATCTGTTTGTTTGTCTATCTGTTTGTTTGTCTGTTTGTCCGTTTGTTTATCTGTTTGTTTGTCTGTTTGTTTGTCCGTTTGTTTGTCCGTTTGTTTATCTGTTTGTTTGTCTGTTTGTTTGTCCGTTTGTTTATCTGTTTGTTTGTCTGTTTGTTTGTCCGTTTGTTTATCCGTTTGTTTATCTGTTTGTTTGTCTGTTTGTTTGTCCGTTTGTTTATCTGTTTGTTTGTCTGTTTGTTTGTCCGTTTGTTTATCCGTTTGTTTATCTGTTTGTTTGTCTATCTGTTTGTTTGTCTGTTTGTTTGTCCAATTGTTTATCCGTTTGTTTGTCTGTTTGTTTGTCTGTTTGTTTGTCCGTTTGTTTATCTGTTTGTTTGTTTGTCCGTTTGTTTATCTGTTTGTTTGTCTGTTTGTTTGTCCGTTTGTTTATCTGTTTGTTTATCTGTTTGTTTGTCTATCTGTTTGTTTGTCTGTTTGTTTGTCCAATTGTTTATCCGTTTGTTTGTCTGTTTGTTTGTCCGTTTGTTTATCTGTTTGTTTGTCTGTTTGTTTGTCCGTTTGTTTGTCTATCTGTTTGTTTGTCTGCTTGTTTGTCCGTTTGTTTGTCCGTTTGTTTATCCGTTTATTTATCTGTTTGTTAGTCTATCTGTTTGTTTGTCCGTTTGTTTGTCCGTTTGTTTGTCCGTTTGTTTGTCCGTTTGTTTGTCCGTTTGTTTGTTTGTCTGTTTGTCTGTTTGTTTGTCTGTTTATTTGGCCGTTTGTTTGGCCCTTTGTTTGTCTGTTTGTTTGCTTGTTTGTCCATCCATTTGTTTGTCTGTTTGTCTATCTGCTTGTTTGTCTATCTGTTTGTTTGTCAGTTTGTTTGTCCGTTTGTTTGTCCGCACAGAATAAATATGATTTTCTCTGCAACCGTTGATCCGATTGACAGGAAATTTTCACCATCGGTGCAACTCCACCTGCAGAATTTTTTAATGATGATGTCATCGGTCACGTTGTTCGGCCGCCATCTTGGAAAACCGAAAAACGTTGCACCTCTATATCTCCGAAGGTGCTGCATATAAAAAATTGAGACATGGCTCATTGTAAAGAACTCTCCATGGGGAATAAAATATGTTAATGATGATGTCATAGGTGCCTCCATTATGACGTCATAATTCGACAAGTACAAAACTTCATCTGATCAAGATGAAATTTCTTGAGCATAATCTCGGAATAAATTGGTGGAGAAAAAAAAAAATGATGACGTCATAGGCCACGTGGTTCAGCCGCCATATTTGTTTTCACACAAAAGCCTTAAAAACCACTGAAAACACATCCTGGCGAAGGTCTGCAATCTCTGATTGCTCTTTCTTGTTATAGTAGCAAAGGAGAAGGAAAAAAAAATATTCACATTTAGACTGAATTCCTCAAACTAATAAATTGTATTCAGATATGTACTTATAAGACATATTCCCAGTTTAGAATCAAAAGTAATTTCACCTTTATCACATATCTGTCCCACTTTAAGCTCCTTGAAATAATTTCTGGACACCAAAATTGATGTCTGCCGAGGTGTAAACTGCCGTCCTGGTATTTAGCAGGTAGGGCGAGGTATCAATGCGTTCTCCGTCCATCGGATGGATGTTACAGATCCGTCTACGTTAAAGGTACCACGGTATGTTTTGTGAAGACTAGGTTAGTTATCACTGACTACTTGAACAAATTACAAATTCCTGCATAAAGTGCGTGGAGCAAGTTGTCTGATCTTCTTGGATATCTTTTGGAACACCAAGTTATCGCTTGTTAAGTCAGAGTGAGGTTGTTGTCTGGTTCAGCAGATCCAGTGGCTCCACAAACAACCTTGAAAGTGTCAGTGTTTTTCATTGGTTGGAAACTCAGCTGTTTTGACACTGGACCCGTCGAATGATCTTGTTGAAATAAAATATCGTTTATAAAAAAAAAATTCATGTGAGATTTGAGTGGGTGGGCGTGAGAGCGTGACCTGAGTTGAAAAGTGCGGGACTTGGGACAGGTAAGAGAAAGAAGGCAGGAATTTGGAATTTGGCCCAGGGTGCCGGTGATAACTCATCTACTATTCGCAAAGGACACGGTGGGGTCTTTAATGTCCACAACTAATTCTGGCAGACAGGACGTCCAACTTAACGTCCATCCGAGGGACCCACCCTCCCTGTGAAACACTTTGCCTTTATAAGAATAAGAAGTTGCAGAACGGATTACCATTGGAGGTGGTTACAGTACATGGTGCTGATACTTTTTAATAACAGGTTGGTTAGGGTTATCTACTGGGAGTTTATAAAGGACAAACTTTGGTACCACGAGGGGTGGTGACCCAGCGGTGGTCATAGTTATGTTGTTGGATGATAGGAGGAGTGAAAAGCTTTTGGACTTAATTAACCTTACTTAACCGTACAGATAATATACAATTTATGTTGCGTGTAAAAACACATCTTCCAAAAAAAGAAAAGAGCTAAAGCATAAATAAAAATAGAAAAGAAGAAGAAGCGGGAGGTTTACCTGACGCGATCTGCACACAGTCTTCAAACCTGCAAAGTAATTAAACTCACACCGAAAACGGAATGAGAATGTACAAAAGTAATATTTATTAAACGGAACCCGAAACAATGGACACGCCGGTAAATAAATGTCCTAAGTTGGGATCCCACACACCTCACTTCAAAAACAAGCACAAGGGAGAATTTACGAAAGGAACCGTTGTGTTCTGTGTGGTGCGGCTTAGCTCTGTCTGGCTGCAGTGTCAGGGATCGTCAGGGATGTCAGGCTCCGAGCGCAGTCGCCCGACGCGGCTCCGGTCGGTGGGGAGTAGGCCTCGACGGGCCCCCGTTCACCAGGCCCCGACAAGGCCTCCCGCGCAAAGCAAGCGGGCGGGCATGCATTCCGCCTCCTCAGCCGTGCAACTCGCCTCCTCAGCCGTGCAATGTCCTCCCGGATTCGGCACGGAACTGCGATGCCCCCAATGTTCAGATTAGAAGGGAGAGTAGGTCGAGGGTGAAGGAAGGCATGAGGGCAAGAACGAATGAGGTCCAGGCACCACTGGCTATATCAACGAGCAGGGACGAGAGAGAGAAAATGTCAGTCTCCTTTGCTTTTTGTCAACCCCTCTTGACGTCATCTCCCTCTCTCTGCCAATCCCTGCCGGCCAACATCACAGGCTCAATTATCCGCCAATGGCCGTGTCACGTCTCTCTCATCCCATCGGTCGGTCGCCAATCAGTCTGTCGCTTCCCTTACTCTTGCTTCACCACTCAGCGAGCTGCTTCTTGCTTTTGCCTGGACCAATCACGCAAGGTCGGCATGGCTATTGCCTGGCTTGCTCGATGTGTGTTGCTATGCCAGCTGGTGATGTGGCTAGCTGTGGCTGCATTGGCAGTGCCCGGAACTGGCCTCCGGTGAGTTTTATTGTCATTGTGGCGGAGGGGAAATTAATTAGTGTGTGTGCTAATGGGCCTAACTAATGTCTATGGTGCGTTGCCATATGGGACAAAGGAATGATCACAGAGGGAACGACGTACAAGAGAATGAACATGATCCCTGAACTACTTAACATGCCCCATTCCTTGTAATGGGGACGAAGATACACCTTAATCCAAACAAACCGCCTAAACAGAAGTTATTACAGGTGAGGTTCCCTATCACGACAACTGGAGCATGATACCTACACATATCTACCTGAATCTATATATGTCCCTACGCCAAAATTCATAACAACATGTAAACCATTCAATTTTCATTATCAACATGTAAACCATTCAATTTTCATTATCAACATGTAAACCATTCAATTTTCGTTATCAACATGTAAAACATGCATTTTGTCATCAATATTGTCGTGTGGTTTGTCTCAGTTAACACCGAGCGTCACCACGGATGAATCGAGCTTAACGAGATGTTTCTAATGTAATGGCAGATCGATACACGGGCTGGGGGATTGGGGGAAATGCCGCGGTTTACCTTTCCGGCCCCAACGATGTCTTCTCCCTGTGGAAATTAACTCAAACCGAACACGAGAGTTTGAATAGAACAGAAAATAATAAAAGGGTTTATTTAAAATAACTATCTGGACAGGGAAATGCGATGATTAAACTAAAACCTAGGTTGGGACGTCCCTGCACAGAATTCAGATATGAAACAATGGGAGAGGATGAATCAAATAAAATGTTGTGTTCGTTCGTGGGGATTTAGCTCTGTCTGTGGTGAGTCAGGACTCGTCAGCTTTGAGTGCCGTCGTCCAATGCGGCTCAGTGCTTGGCGGGAAGTAGGCCCCGATGCCCCTTGCCCGCTGGTCCAGCGCACGCCGCCCGGCAGGCCTCGCTCGCATGATCGTTGCTCACCCGCAAGGTCCCGTACGCGGACAACAGGTCAGGATGATCGTCGGCGCTCCACCGTCTCTCCAACGTCCTTCGTAATCGTCGACAATTTGTGGATCGCAAGGGAAATGGTCCAAACGGGAGAGAAAGGCAAAGAGGTCCGCGCAGGAAGGAATCCAGTATCAGAGAGAGGCAAGGGAAGAATTCAAAATGCCAGCGAGCGAGCAGTTTTACTGGTGGTCTTCTGACATCAGCTCGCTTCCCCTCCAACCAATGCGTCGCTTCTAACCTTCCCGAATCTTCTGATCTCCTCCATCCCCTCCCATTGGCCGAGTGCTTGGCGCCCTGTTCCATGCCATTGGTCGGTGGCCAACCACAAGTCCTTCTTTACTCTCCAATCACGGGGAAGCTCTCTGCCCTTCCTTTCACCAATCGCACGTCCTCCCCTACTCTGCCAATCGGTGCCCTGCTTCTTGCTTGCTCCTCCACTGGCCAATCAGTATTTCTCCTGGGCGTGGCTCCCAGCCTGCCTGAGCTCGATGTGTGAAAGCCATGGTTTACCACTGTGCGGCCGCTTCCTGCCTGTTTTTTCCAGTCAGTTCTTATGGTCAGTCATTGTAAGGGGGGGGATTTAATTAATGTGTGCACTCAGGGTCTATCTAATGTCTACAAGAGTGCGTTGCCATAAGGGACACCGGGATGTTCACAGAGGGAACGACACACAATGGAGTTAGCATATTCCCTAATTCTAGTTACCAAGCCCCGTCCCCTCATGGCCCAAAAAGTCAACGGTCGTCGTGCCGAAGTGGCATTTGGCCAGGTTGACAATTAAGCCGTGCTCGCTGAGGCGACCGAACAGTGTTCGGAGGTGGAGGAGGTGCTCGGCGCGGGACGTGCTGGCGACGAGGATGTCGTCCAGATAGACGAAAAGAAATGGCAGGTCGCGCAGCACGCCGTACATCAAGCGTTGGAACGCCTGGGCCGCGTTCTTGAGGCCAAATGGCATCCTCAAAAATTCGAACAGGCCGAACGGCGTGATGACGGCCGTCTTCGGGACGTCGGCCGCCCGGACAGGTACCTGGTGGTATCCCCGTATCAGGTCAATTTTTGAAAATATGACCCGTCCCGCCAAACGGGCGGAAAAGTCCTGGATGTGCGGGATCGGGTACCTGTCGGGGGTGGTAGCGTCGTTGAGGCGGCGGTAGTCGCCACACGGGCACCATCCGCCCCCCGGCTTTGGCACGATGTGCAGTGGTGAGGCCCACGCGCTATCGGAGCGCCGCACGATGCCGAGGCGCTCCAACGCGTCGAACTCGGCCTTTGGCATGGCGAGCTTGGCCGGGTCGAGGCGGCGGGCCCTGGCGTAGACCGGCGGACCCGTAGTGGGTATGTGGTGCTCGATCGCATGTCGCACTGCGACGGCCGAAAACGTCGGCCGCGTGAGGGCCGGGAATTCCGCGAGCAGGCGAGCGAACTCGTTCGCCGTCGGGAGGGCGCATGCCAGTTCGGTCGGCGCGGAGCTGCTCATCGTACACGCCAGGGAGCTGAAGGTCTCGGCGTTGACAAGGCGACGTCGTTTGACGTCGACCAGCAGCCTGTGCACGCAGAGGAAGTCGGCGCCCAGCAAAGCCATGGGGACACTGGCGGTCACAAAGGTCCACTGAAAGCGCTGCCTGCCGAAGCAGAGGGTGACGTCGCGCGGGCCGAAAGTGCGTATGGCCGAGCCAATAGCAGCGACCAAAGAGGGGCCGCAAACGGCGTTCCGCCTGTCCTGCTCGGGGGCGGGTATGACGCTCAGTTGGGCGCCGGTGTCACAAAGGAAACGCCGTCCGGACGCTTTGTCCTTAATAAAAAGCAAGTTGCCCGAGTGGCCGGCGCTCATGGCTGGTAATGAACGCCGGCCCGGCCGTTTCCCGACTTGCCGAAAGTGCACGGGGGTCGGCATGTCCGGGCCTTGTGTCCGAACCTGGCATGGTAATAACACCACGCCTGGTCAGGTGGAGGCCCCGGCCGTCGTGGTGGAAGCGGTCGGCGTGGCGTGGCGGCCGCCATTGCACCGGCAGTTCGGCCTCCAACCGCGCAGGGTGCTCGGGCGTCGTGGGTGTCGCCTCGGATGGCGGCGGGCTCCAGGTAGCCGCTCCGATGTGCTGGCCCGCCGGGGAGATCTTGTCGGCTTCCCTGGCGAGGGCGCGGGGATCTGTGATCGACGTGCCAGCCAGGGCGCGGCGTACCGGGTGAGGCAGCTGGCGAAGGAACAGCTCGCGGAACAGAAAATCCGGAGAGTGCTCACTGAGCAACGAGAGCATGTAGTCCATGCGCTCGGACGGGCGCGTGTCGCCGAGCTCGGGCAGGTCGAGCAGGCGCCGTGCGCGTGCCGCCGGTGAGAGGGCGAAAGCGTCGTGGAGGAGCATCTTAATCGCGTCATACTTGTCAGCAGCTGGCGGGCGCTCGAGGAGGCTCAGGTCGCGGGCCGCGGTGGTGGAGCCGAGCGCTGCCACGATATGGTGGAAGCGGGTGTCGTCCGCGGTGATGCCTCGCAGGGCGAACTGGGAGTCCGCCTGGGCGAACCAAACAGCCGCGTGAGCCTCCCAGAAGGTAGGCAGTTTAAGAGCCACTGCCGTGTCCATGTTCGGAGTCACCAATAAAGGAGCTGTGCTCCAACGCGAGTCGAAAGGATTGACGCGACCAAAGACGGAAATTCGTCCGAGTTGCTTTATTGCACGTATCAAACTCGGGTACTCTGAAAAGCCCGTTTATCGGGCAGCAATATATATACACATTTATGCCGGAGCGTTTGCCCGGGAAAAGCGAGACCGGGCATGCCCGGGTGTCAAGGGCGAGTCCTGGAAAGGCGAGTCTGGATCTGCCCAGGCGTGCTGGACGAGGCCTGGCAAGTCGAGAGCGGGCATGCCCGGGCGTCCTGGACGAGCCCTGGAAAGGCGAGAGCGGGCATGCCCGGGCGTTCTGGGCGAGCCCTGGAAAGGCGAGAGCGGGCATGCCCGGACGCTCTGGGCGAGCCCTGGAAAGGCGAGAGCGGGCATGCCCGGGCGTTCTGGGCGAGCCCTGGAAAGGCAAGAGCGGGCATGCCCGGGAAAGACGAGACCGGGCGTGCCCGGGAGGTTCGGGCGAGCCCAGGAACAGCGAGTTCGGGCATGCCCGGGAGAGGCGCGTCTGGGCCCGTCCGGACGAGCCCGGCATGGCGATTGCGCCCTGGCCGCGTCCTGGCAGGTGCAAGGCGATTGTGTACACCCAGCGGTAACCGCTACAATTACATCATTACAACACCACACCAGTAACCCAGAGCAGTTAACACGAGATAACCAAAGTGTATGAATGCAAACATCAGATAACGAAAGTGTTTTATAGATCAAGACGGCATGGCGCTGTCACAGCTCGGCCAGACCTCGTATGACATTTGTCAGATTCTGTGACGGAGGCAACATGTGACTAAAACTGGCAGAACGCTGGGGAGATTGGTGAACCATCACTGGTAGCATCTCTGGTAGCACGAGTGACGTCACAGTCATGATTCACAGGTTCATTACCAGACCTTGCAGTTGGTTCGCTGTTCCCACTCACTGTGGCTTCAGAACTCTTGTTTTGGCCCGAAGATTGATGGGGCACCGCATCACACGCCGGGAGCTCCTGCATGTGAATTCGGTTGCGTCGGAGTGTTTGACCATTTGGTGATGCGAGCAAATATGACCGTGGCTCTTCACACATGCCGAGAACCGTGGCGGCTCCCAACAATGGGCGTTGTGGTTCTGAGGAGAGAACCGTGGCCGTCTCCCAACAATGGGTGTTGTGGTTCTGAGGAGAGAACCGTGGCCGGCTCCCAACAATGGGTGTTGTGGTTCTCAACGCGAACTCGCTGTCCAGGGTATAGGCCCGACATTTCGTGTGTCCGAGCATGCCTATCGTGGTGGAGCTTTTGTAAGTAGCGGCGCCTCTCCAGCTCCTCATGGATGAGGTTGTCATCGTCGTGCACGTTGGTGATTCTGGTTGGTACCAGCGATTTCATTTTTCTGCCCATTAGCAGTTGAGCAGGACTTGCCAAGCTGTAGCACACCCGGGTGGACCGCCAAGCTAGCAGTGCCAGATGAAAATCGTTTCCCGCACTTTTTGATTTGCGGAGGATGGATTTCACTCTCTCGACTTGGCGCTCAATGAATCCATTAGATTTTGGATATGTTGGGGATGAAGTGACGTGGTCAAAATTCCATTTCCCAGCAAATGAACGAAATTCTGCGCTGGAGAAATGAGGACCATTATCACTCATAAACGTATCAGGAATTCCGAACTCAGAAAAAATCTGTCCCAAGGTCGCCATAATCGTGCGACTGGGAGCAGACTCGGGCACTTTGCGAACAATAGGAAATTGGAATAATAACTGCGATGACAAGCCACTGAGCTGCATCAAAAAGGAACAGGTCACATCCGACTATGCTCCATGGTCTGAGCGGAATGTCATGTTGCTGTAGTGGTTCAGGTAGCTGAGATTTCTGGTGTCGTTGGCAGGTAGGACAGCATTCCACTAGCCGATCAATGTCCTTGTTAACGTTAAACCAGGCCACAGTGTCCTTCAGTATTCAGTATATACACAGTATGTTTCCTTGATACACCTGGTCAACGTAATGAGGTTTACACAACACTTCATGTCAATCGATGCAACAGGCCGGGTATTCATTATCTTAAGCTGAAGGTGGACACAGGTGCACAAGGAAACACGTTGCCCATTCGCACTTTTCGACACATGTTTCCTGAAATGTTGAATTCAAATTATGAACCCTACATTGGCTCTCTTCAGACAGCAGAGATTGTCTTAACTGTGTACAATGGAACCCACATCAAGTGTTTTGGCCCTGTAGACGTGGCCTGCAGTCGCAAGGGATCACCGTGGACCAGCACACGTTTTTTTTGTTGTGGATGTTCGTGGTTCTGCAGTTCTGGGCCTTCCATCGTGTGAGAATCTACACGTTGTTAGGTTGCATTGTTCAGTGAACAGTAACCAACCACTGGTTTACAACAGTGTGAAGGATCTTATGGATGCACACCCACAACAATTTGACTGCATCGCTGAATTTCATACAATGCACAAGCTTGTTGTGGACCCAAATGTCCCACCGCTGCCACCATGTAAAGGTCTGATGTAGAACAGATCACGAGGCGACGTCAAAGAGAACAATCATTTATTGCAGCACCCGGAATGAGGTTCATGTCGACGACCCCGGACACACACCGCCTGCCCCCTTGGCCGGAACTCTACCTTCATACTCCAAAACGCGAGCAAGCACTTCCGGTTCCACGCACCTGATGTAATGCCATTACAGGAAGGACCTATTAAGCTGCTCTATACACCTTAACATGGCGTGCGTTTAGAAACATGGGAATTCTTCTGGATTCTTTGAAGTTAATTACCCTAATTAACTCAGGAGATCATAACAATCATTTCGTGAGAACTACACAAATCAGAAAGTCCATATCAGAAACCTCCAGTGTGTGTGTATCAGAAACCTACACAAAAAACATGCCACATGCATGCACAACACACACACACACCTACACACACACCTACACACACACACACCTACACACACACACACACACACACACACACACACACACCTACACACAGACACACACACACACACGCACGCACGCACGCACGCACACACACACACACACACACACACACACAAACACCTACACACACACACACACACACACACCTACACACACACACACACACACACACACACCTACACACCTACACACAGACACCTACACACACACACACACACCTACACACAGACACACACACACACCTACACACACACACACACACACACACACACACACACACACACACACACACACACACACACCTACAAAATTCATCAACAGGAAGGAACAGCTGTTGAAGGAACAGCTGGGCAAGTCGTTTCCCCAGTTCCTCTATTTGACTATTAGTATTAGTCATCGCGAATCTGTTGAACTGTTGGACTAAAGAAGAACACAAGGAACTGCAGAAACTTCCAAGAATGCACGAAATGCCGTTTCTGACGATCAATTTTTAAAAATTGTTTGGGGAGGACCCCCAGACCCCCCTTCATCCCCCCCCCCCCCAGCGCTATAGTTTCATGCATCCCCTCCCCTCCCCGTCTGGAGATTCCTGGATCCGCCCCTGTAGACCTGCCCGTCATTTTTGGTCATTTAAACCAGAAGCATCCTCGTTTGTGCGAGGCGGTCATAAACTTTGTGAAAGCGTGTGGGAGACCTATATAGTTCTTTCGATATCTCATAGGCCTCCTTTTCAATCTAATTTTTAAAAATGCAATACTGTGATGTTCAGGCGCGTGGCATGTATAGAGCCTCGTGGCTCTGAAAACGCCGCAAAACACCAAATAAGAAGAGGAAGAAGAGGAAGCAGAGGAATTCCGGTTCCGGGTTTTCCTCACGCGTGGTATTGAATTTCCGCTCCCTCCGAAGTCCGATATCATCCTTACCATGGTTAGTTTGGCTTAAAGTTAAAGAATGATACGTGTTATGAAATAGGTATCTTAATTGTACTTCTGTATATCAGTGTAGATAATACTGTTTTTTTTTTCCCCAGTTGTCGTTAATGCTAAACCGGGGTTAAAACTCTAGGCCTACCTAGGTTAGTGCTGGGCCGAGGAGGAGGTGGGGAGTGTGTAGTAGTAGTGCTGCTGTTCAGAGGAGGAGGAGGATAGTGGTGATAGTGCTTATCTGAGGAGGAGGAGGAGGGTAGTGGTGATAGTGCTGGTCTGAGGAGGAGGAGGAGGGTAGTGGTGATGGTGCTTATCTGAGGAGGAGGAGGGTAGTGGTGGTGATAGTGCTTATCTGAGGAGGAGGAGGAGGGTAGTGGTGATAGTGCTGGTCTGAGGAGGAGGAGGAGGAGGGTAGTGGTGATGGTGCTTATCGGAGGAGGAGGAGGAGGAGGGTAGTGGTGATAGTGCTGGTCGGAGGTGGGGAGTGGGTAGTACTAGTGCTGTTCCGAGGAAGAGGAGGAGGAGGAGGGTAGTGGTGATAGTGCTTATCTGAGGAGGAGGAGGGTAGTGGGTAGTACTAGTGCTGTTCCGAGGAAGAGGACGAGGAGGGTAGTGGTGATAGTGCTTATCGGAGGAGGAGGAGGAGGGTAGTGGTGATAGTGCTGGTCGGAGGTGGGGAGTGGGTAGTACTAGTGCTGTTCCGAGGAAGAGGAAGGGGAGGAGGAGGAGGAGGGTAGTGGTGATAGTGCTGGTCTGAGGTGGAGGTGGGGAGTGGGTAGTAGTAGTGCTGTTCCGAGGAAGAAGAAGAAGAAGAGGAGGAGGGTAGTGGTGATAGTGCTGGTCTGCACTAGAGTGATAGTACTGGTCTGAGGAGGAGGTGGGGAGTGGGTAGTAGTAGTGCTGTTCCGAGGAAGAAGAAGAGGAGGAGGAGAAGGAGGGTAGTGGTGATAGTGCTGGTCGGAGGAGGAGGTTGGGAGTGGGTAGTAGAAGTGATGTTCCGAGGAAGAGGAGGAGGGTAGTGGTGATAGTGCTGGTCGGAGGAGGAGGTGGGGAGTGGGTAGTAGTAGTGCTGTTCTGAGGAAGAGGAAGAGGAGGAGGGTAGTGGTGGTAGTGCTGGTCCGAGGAAGTGGTGGTAGTGCTGGTCCGAGTAAGTGGTAGTGGTGATAGTGCTGGGAGGAGGAGGAGTAGAAGGGGTGTAGTGCTGGTCTGAGGAGGAGGAGAAGGGGTAGAGTGCTGGTAGTGCTGGTCTGAGGAGGAGGAGGAGAAGGGGTAGAGTGCTAGTAGTGCTGGTCTGAGGAGGAGGAGAAGGGGTAGAGTGCTGGTAGTGCTGGTCTGAGGAGGAGGATAAGGGGTAGAGTGCTGGTAGTGCTGGTCTGAGAAGGAGAAGGGGTAGAGTGCTGGTAATGCTGGTCTGAGGAGGAGGAGAAGGGGTAGAGTGCTAGTAGTGCTGGTCTGAGGAGGAGAAGGAGAAGGAGGTGGAGAAGGGGTAGGGTGCTGGTCTGAAGAGGAAGAGGAGGAGGAGGAGGAAGAAAAGGAGGAGGAGGAGTTGTAGTAGTGCTGGTCTGAGGAGGAGGAGGAGGAGGAGGAGGTGGTGTTGGAGTAGAAGTGCTGGTCTGAGGAGGGGGGGGGGGGGGGAGTGGTAGTATTGGTCCAAGGCATGGGGTGGTTATTGATTTTCCGAAGGGGGAAGTAGACTCCTTTGACTGAGGTGTGGGAGTAATACTAATAGTGTTACTTGTGAGGGTGGAGTAATTCCGTCCCGGGGGGGGGGGGGAGAGGTGTCATGTTGCTTTGGAAGTGGGCTGAGGGTGTAGTTGCTTTGGGAGTGGGCTGGGGGTGTAGTGTTGCTTTGGGAGTGGGCTGGGGGTGTGGTGTTGCTTTGGGAGTGGGCTGGGGGTGTAGTGTTGCTTTGGGAGTGGGCTGGGGGTGTAGTGTTGCTTTGGGAGTGGGCTGTGGGTGTAGTGTTGCTTTGGGAGTGGGCTTGGGGTGTAGTGTTGCTTTGGGAGTGGGCTCGGGGTGTAGTGGGTGGTGTTGGTGTCCGCGTGGGAGAGGAGTGGGTAATGTTGGTGTCGGTGTGGGAGAGTGGGTAGTGTTGGTGTCGGTGTGGGAGAGTGGGTAGTGTTGGTGTCGGTGTGGGAGAGTGGGTAGTGTTGGTGTCGGTGTGGGAGAGGAGTGGGTAGTGTTGGTGTCGGTGTGGGAGAGGAGTGGGTAGTGTTGGTGTCGGTGTGGGAGAGGAGTGGGTAGTGTTGGTGTCGGTGTGGGAGAGGAGTGGGTAGTGTTGGTGTCGGGGTGGGAGAGGAGTGGGTAGTGTTGGTGTCAGTGTGGGAGAGGAGTGGGTAGTGTTGGTGTCGGTGTGGGAGAGGAGTGGGTAGTGGTGGTAGTGCTGGTCCGAGGAGGTGGTAGTGCTGGTCCGAGGAGGTGGTAGTGCTGGTTCGAGGAAGTGGTAGTGGTGATAGTGCTGGGAGGAGGAGGAGGAGTAGAAGGGGTAGAGTGCTGGTCGTGCTGGTCTGAGGAGGAGAAGGGGTAGTGTGCTGGTATTGCTGGTCTGAGGAGAAGGAGGAGGAGGAGAAGGGGTAGAGTGCTGGTAGTGCTGGTCTGAGGAGGAGGAGAAGGGGTACAGTGCTGGTCTGAGGAGGAGAAGGGGAAGAGTGCTGGTAGTGCTGGTCTGAGGAGGAGGAGGCGAAGGGGTAGAGTGCTGGTAGTGCTGGTCTGAGGAGGAGGAGGAGGAGAAGGGCTAGAGTGCTGGTAGTGCTGGTCTGAGGAGGAGGAGGAGGAGGAGGGGGAGAAGGGGTTGAGTGCTGGTCTGAGTAGGAGGAGGAGGAGGAGAAGGAGGAGAAGGGGTGTAGTGCTGGTCTGAAGAGGAAGAAGAAGAAGAGGAGTGGTAGTAGTGCTGGTCTGAGGAGGAGGAGGAGTAGGTGTTGGAGTAGTAGTGCTGGTCTGAGGAGGGGGGGGGGGGAGTGGTAGTATTGGTCCAAGGCATGGGGTGGTTATTGATTTTCCGAAGGGGGAAGTAGACTCCTTTGACCGAGGTGTGGGAGTAATACTGTTACTTGTGGGGGTGGAGTAATTCCGGCCCCGGGGGGGGGGGGGGAGGGGGAGGGGGAGGTGTCATGTTGCTTTGGAAGTGGGCTGGGGGTGTAGTGTTGCTTTGGAAGTGGGCTGGGGGTGTAGTGTTGCTTTGGGAGTGGGCTGGGGGTGTAGTGTTGCTTTGGGAGTGGGCTGGGGGTGTAGTGTTGCTTTGGGAGTGGGCTGGGGGTGTAGTGTTGCTTTGGGAGTGGGTTTGGGGTTTAGTGTTGCTTTGGGAGTGGGCTGGGAGTGTAGTGTTGCTTTGGGAGTGGGCTCGGGGTGTAGTGTTGCTTTGGGAGTGGGCTCGGGGTGTAGTGTTGCTTTGGGAGTGGGCTCGGGGTGTAGTGTTCCTTTGGGAGTGGGCTCGGGTGTAGTGTTGACTTTGGGAGTGGGCTCGGGGTGTAGTGTTGCTTTGGGAGTGGGCTTGGGGTGTAGTGTTCCTTTGGGAGTGGGCTCGGGTGTCGTGTTGCTTTGGGAGTGGGCTGGGGGTGTAGTGTTGCTTTGGGAGTGGGCTCGGGGTGTAGTTGGTCGTGTTGGTGTCGGTGTGGGAGAGGAGTGGGTA
The DNA here is from genome assembly GCF_964187855.1 of Myxine glutinosa. Lineage (NCBI taxonomy): Eukaryota > Metazoa > Chordata > Myxini > Myxiniformes > Myxinidae > Myxine > Myxine glutinosa. The sequence goes on from NC_136263.1 coordinate 32,325,768, forward strand.
GTGTTGGTGTGGGAGAGGAGTGGGTAGTGTTGGTGTGGGAGAGGAGTGGGTAGTGTTGGTGTGGGTGTGGGAGAGGAGTGGGTAGTGTTGGTGTCGGTGTGGGAGAGGAGTGGGTAGTGTTGGTGTCGGTGTGGGAGAGGAGTGGGTAGTGTTGGTGTCGGTGTGGGAGAGGAGTGGGTAGTGTTGGTGTCGGTGTGGGAGAGGAGTGGGTAGTGTTGGTGTGGGAGAGGAGTGGGTAGTGTTGGTGTGGGAGAGGAGTGGGTCGTGTTGGTGTGGGAGAGGAGTGGGTAGTGTTGGTGTGGGAGAGGAGTGGGTCGTGTTGGTGTCGGTGTGGGAGAGGAGTGGGTAGTGTCGGTGTGGGAGAGGAGTGGGTAGTGTTGCTGTCTGGGTGGGAGAGGGGGTAGTGTTGGTGTCGGTGTGGGAGAGGAGTGGGTAGTGTTGGTGTCGGTGTGGGAGAGGAGTGGGTAGTGTTGGTGTCGGTGTGGGAGAGGAGTGGGTAGTGTTGGTGTCGGTCTGGGAGAGGAGGAGGAGTGGGTGGTGTTGGTGTTGGTGTCGGGGTGGGAGAGGAGTGGGTAGTGTTGGTGTCAGTGTGGGAGAGGAGTGGGTAGTGTCGGTGTGGGAGAGGAGTGGGTAGTGGTGGTAGTGCTGGTCCGTGGTAGTGGTGGTAGTGCTGGTTCGAGGAAGTGGTAGTGGTGATAGTGCTGGGAGGAGGAGGAGGAGTAGGAGTAGAAGGGGTAGACTGCTGGTCTGAGGAGGAGGAGGAGGAGGAGGAGGAGGAGGAGAAGGGGTAGAGTGCTGGTAGTGCTGGTCTGAGGAGGAGAAGGGGTAGAGTGCTGGTATTGCTGGTCTGAGGAGGAGGAGGAGAAGGGGTAGAGTGCTGGTAGTGCTGGTCTGGAGGAGGAGGAGGAGGAGGAGGAGGAGAAGGGGTACAGTGCTGGTCGGAGGAGGAGGAGGAGGAGGAGGAGGAGGAGGAGGACAAGGGGAAGAGTGCTGGTAGTGCTGGTCTGAGGAGGAGGAGGGGAAAGGGTAGAGTGCTGGTAGGAGGAGGAGGAGGAGGAGGAGGAGGAGAAGAAGGGCTAGAGTGCTGGTAGTGCTGGTCTGAGGAGGAGGAGGAGGAGGAGAAGGAGAAGGGGTAGAGTGCTGGTAGTGCTGGTCTGAAGAGGAAGAAGAAGAAGAAGAGGAGGAGGGGTAGTACTGGTCTGAGGAGGAGGAGGAGGAGTAGGTGGTGGAGTAGTAGTGCTGGTCTGAGGAGGGGGGGGGGGGAGTGGTAGTATTGGTCCAAGGCATGGGGTGGTTATTGATTTTCCGAAGGGGGAAGTAGACTCCTTTGACCGAGGTGTGGGAGTAATACTGATAGTGTTACTTGTGGGGGTGGAGTAATTCCGTCCCAGGGGGGGGGGGGGGGGAGGTGTCTTGTTGCTTTGGAAGTGGGCTGGGGGTGTAGTGTTGCTTTGGAAATGGGCTGGGGGTGTAGTGTTGCTTTGGGAGTGGGCTCGGGGTGTAGTGTTGCTTTGGAAATGGGCTGGGGGTGTAGTGTTGCTTTGGGAGTGGGCTGGGGGTGTTGTGTTGCTTTGGGAGTGGGTTTGGGGTGTAGTGTTGCTTTGGGAGTGGGCTGGGGGGTGTCGTGTTGCTTTGGGAGTGGGCTCGGGGTGTAGTGTTGCTTTGGGAGTGGGCTCGGGGTGTAGTGTTGCTTTGGGAGTGGGCTCGGGGTGTAGTGTTGCTTTGGGAGTGGGCTCGGGGTGTTGTGTTCCTTTGGGAGTGGGCTCGGGTGTAGTGTTGCTTTGGGAGTGGGCTGGGGGTGTAGTGTTGCTTTGGAAATGGGCTGGGGGTGTAGTGTTGCTTTGGGAGTGGGCTGGGGGTGTTGTGTTGCTTTGGGAGTGGGTTTGGGGTGTAGTGTTGCTTTGGGAGTGGGCTGGGGGGTGTCGTGTTGCTTTGGGAGTGGGCTCGGGGTGTAGTGTTGCTTTGGGAGTGGGCTCGGGGTGTAGTGTTGCTTTGGGAGTGGGCTCGGGGTGTTGTGTTCCTTTGGGAGTGGGCTCGGGTGTAGTGTTGCTTTGGGAGTGGGCTGGGGGTGTAGTGTTGCTTTAGGAGTGGGCTCGGGGTGTAGTTGGTCGTGTTGGTTTCATGTTGGTGTCGGTGTGGGAGAGGAGTGGGTAGTGTTGGTGTGGGAGAGGAGTGGGTAGTGTTGGTGTCGGTGTGGGAGAGGAGTGGGTTGTGTTGGTGTGGGAGAGGAGTGGGTAGTGTTGGTGTGGGAGAGGAGTGGGTAGTGTTGGTGTGGGAGAGGAGTGGGTAGTGTTGGTGTGGGAGAGGAGTGGGTAGTGTTGGTGTGGGAGAGGAGTGGGTAGTGTTGGTGTGGGAGAGGAGTGGGTCGTGTTGGTGTCGGTGTGGAAGAGGAGTGGGTAGTGTTGTCGGTGTGGGAGAGGAGTGGGTAGTGTTGCTGTCGGGGTGGGAGAGGAGGGGGTAGTGTTGGTGTCGGTGTGGGAGAGGAGTGGGTAGTGTTGGTGTCGGTGTGGGAGAGAAGTGGGTAGTGTTAGTAGTAAGGGCATTTTATGAGATATTTCACAAATCTGTTAACTAAATTGTTACCAAAACATTTCTTCACCAATATGGTTGTAAAGGTGTGTAATAACATGTGTTAAAATGTTGAAGTTCAACTCCCGTGGGAAACCCAGAAAAAAAGCTGTTGAATTTGGGTACCGAAAAATTATTTTCGAGAATTTTTATTTTTTTTAATCGGCCCTTAAGTAACTTATGAGGGGTCAAATAAGGGTTTTTCATGATTCTGAGTTGATTGTTAACATTTATATTTTCACTTTTACATTTGCACACAAAGTAGCTTTTATTTCACATACATATTGTTACAGACACGACTTTGATGTTAAGGTGGGCCGAGCGGAATGGCCGTCGTGTCCGCACAAATTACCCGATTGTACTCGAACGTTGACGAAGCCGCGCCACGCTGGCTCAATAAGGAAAAAGAAGACACACGGCTGGATTATAATGACAGACACCAGGGATACGGTTCTCAAGACCTCCGGAGGAGATTATATTCGTGCGGAAGGTCAGATTACAGGGACGAGAGGTACAACATAGAAAGACAAGCACTTAGACACAATCTTATATTATTCCCCAACAGACGACAGGCAAACGGGACAAGGCTGACTCACACGGGGGTTGATGGCAGGAAAGCGGTTGTCGATGGCTCCAGGTCCTCCTGGGCTCAGGGCAGGATCGACCCGGTCCGGTCCAGAGATGCGGAAGGTTGCACAGCGCTCGAAGTGGCGTCTTTTCGTCTCAAGCTGGGGGCGCATCTGACGTCACATCCGGCGCGGGGCCGCGTATATCCGGCGGGGAGTGACACGCCCTCGGCTCGTTAGCTCCGCCTCGTGGAATCGGCACGTTGCTTCTCATTGGGTGCGTGCGGGGGGTTTACCAGGCTCCGCCCTTGACGAGGAGCTGACAAGGAGCCCCTTCGTGGTAACCCCGTGGAGCGCATGGTCTGGAGCGCATCGTCTGGAGCGCATTGTCGATGGCGGCGAACCGAGCCGGTGGGAGGACGCACACTCCCCCCCGCGCAGCGCCGTGCCCCTCTGTTGTTGTAGACGGGGAAGAAGATGGGAGGAGGTATGGGAAAGGTCCTAAACTCACTACTGGTGCCATATAATCACATTCTGGTGCAACGAAGAGTCATAATTAATGGAAACGAGGCCTTAACTGACATAGATTAAGAATAACTAGCAAGATGTCCGAAAGTTGTCTACGTGTGGTGCGGTGGACCTGGGCACGACATTTAATGGGGGAATAAGGGGAAGGTCGGCTCTACTGAGTGTTATTTACATGCAATGGGACTAGGGAATGGGGGATTGGGGAAAGTTGGGGAGTATTGGAGAAATAGGGGAATATTTACAAGCGGATATGGAGGCCAAATTCCATATTCGCAACAATATATAATACTCAAGAGTTATTTCTCATTCACAATGTCAGAAGTTTCAACAGTCATTGTCTGTGTCTTCTTCAGACTCAACAACATCATGACTGCAGTTTCTGCATGTAATGCCATTACAAACTCCACAGGCCGAGATGCACGTGACCCCATTCTTCTTGCAGCTGCATCGCCGGTTGCTGCAATCTCCATGACAATTACAGCTCGTGAACTGCAATAGCTCCTCAGGAGCCGTGGGGTCCAGTGTTGGAACTGGCTCATACCCATGCACACCTATTGTCCATCCATAGTCACTGGGGTTCAGAGACATGCTCTGTAGAAGGATCCAGTCCCGGGTCTGCAGGTAGGCACGGAGTGAATGTTGTGCAGCTGCACCCTCTGTTGGAGGTAGAGTCTCTGGTTTGATCACTCCTGCCACTGCCCAGAGTGTGTCACCTGGAGTGAGGAGTGGCTGATCATGAGCCAGGGAGGAGGAAAGCTCAGCGAGGGGGAGAAACATGATCGCGTTCGTTCCTATCTGTTTCCTGTTCGTAAATGGAATAATCTTTACTTCAGTTCCTCTCAGGATCTTAGCTTTGTCGAGTGCCTTCAACTTCACCCGGGCGAAAGCTGCTGTTGTCTGTGGATCTGGCAAAGGTGGTGCCGGAGAGGTGACTTCGATCCAACCCATTGAGTGAAAGGGAGTGTTTCCGTGAATAGAGACAATGTTTAAATCTATATTGTCTCCAACAAACTGAGTGACTGCATTGTTTGTTTCCCCAACCTCCATAAAGACCACCTGATCATTACTTGACAATTCACTTTCACTGGCTGGCACTTTGGCTGTCATCACTGATTGATCCTCAAGCGCAGCATCAACCGCAACCTCATCATTGATCTGTTCATCGGTTTCCTCCACAATGGTGTCAAGAGTGCCAGAAGTATCTGGAACATCATCTCCACTCCTACTATTAAGGAAGCAGTATTTGTAGTTTTGTGTCTCCGTGTAAGACTCAGTGTATCCCAGCCGGTGGAACTTGTTGAGCATCCATTTTGACCCAAATCTATGATCAAGTTGTATGGCAAGCCCCATTTGGTGTGGCAATACTCCAGACCGAGGTCGACAGGCCTTAATAAAATTCTGCCCCCAAACGGCAACTCTTTCGTCTGTCTTGACAATCGGTCTCAAGAACATCTGAAGGCTTGCAGGAACAAGTGTCAGCTGACTATCGATGTCAGTCATACTGTGTGTGGTGGGGTATGACTTTGGACCTAAATCAATCAAGGCAATATCATTGGATATGAACTTGAGTGCCGTCTTTATGATCTGAGTCTTCTCATCTCCATGGTCAAGATTAGCATGATGCCCTCGCAGAATATTGTCGGTGCCATCTTTGAGACAGAGTACATCTGCCCTTCTTTCCTGTGTTGTGAAATACAAGGTGTCTTCGTATTTCTCTAGAAGTTTTATCTTAAGCCAATGCTTTGAATAAGAAAGGCTCTTCTCTGGTGACTGATCAAACTCCTGCAGCTTTTCATGGACTTGGTCCATGTTCATTACCCCATGCTCTAATTCTGAGTCTAACCATTCGCAGAATTCAATAAAAACTGCCTCTCGCTCCTCATCAATACTCCTCTGTCCTCTCTTCCTTTTTCCTTCCTCATCAGTCTTGGACAAACTGTCACCTCTCGCAAACATAAGTTTGCATCGCAAATGGTACAGTGTTTCTTCTGCTACCAAGTCGTTGATCCCTTCCAGGCGTCCAGTGACTTCAGTGCCCCAGTCATCCCCGCGACTCCGTGCTGTCTTCAGCAAGCTTGCCTTCAGTGTATCTGCAGTCAAATTATCTGGCACTCTGTATTACTTTCTCGCTTGTGCTGGATTATTTTTGTAGAGCTGGGCTGGTTGGTTGCAAAGAATGCATACATCCTTATACAGGAGGTCAACTGACTGTGATCTTCTAGAACTGCAGCCAGTTGATGAACTGAACTCACCAGTAGTGCGTCTTCTCTTCAACTTTGATGACTCTTTCTCTGCCTTTGATGCTTGAGCTGACTTCTTGGTGGTTGCAACAAAGTTGTTGTACAGATCATTTTTACACTTCTGGTGGTACCTCAGTTTTCCTTCCTTTTGAGCCTCCTTCATACGTTACACAACAGTAACATTTTCGACAGTTTTTGCTTGTTTCAATAAAGTTGAGTATCCCTTTGGAGTTGCCTGTATGAGCCTTTCAGCTGGTGTATCCGAGCGTGCACAGATGAAGCAATTGAGCACAGGTGGAGTAACGTCTTCATCCATATTGCTAGACTCTATGTCCTGCAAAGTAGAAAATGAGATATATTTACAAATTATTTTTCCACAAAGGAGTGTCTGTGGTGAAATATAAATGTTAACAATCAACTCGGAATCATGAAAAACCCTTATTTGACCCCTCATAAGTTACTTAAGGGCCGATTAAAAAAAATAAAAATTCTCGAAAATAATTTTTCGGTACCCGAATTCAACAGCTTTTTTTCTGGGTTTCCCACGGGAGTTGACCTTCAACATTTTAACACATGTTATTACACACCTTTACAAACATATTGGTGAAGAAATTTTTTGGTAACAATTTAGTTAACAGATTTTCATATGTTTCCCTTTCTATAGTGTGGGGGAGGTGGGGGTGGGGGGGGGGGAGGGAGGGAGGGAAGTCGTGCTGTGTTGTTTCTCATGTCTTTATCTTTATCTTTGTATTGTAAATGTTTTTCATGTCCCTCAAATTGTAGACGTCACTCGTGTATACAGTACTGTACTTGTACGCTGTGTCTAATAGAAGGCAATGCATTCGAATAACTAAAAATGTTTATCATTGGTATTCATTTGGTCATTTATTGGTTCACGAGTTATCAAACAGAGTGACCACTATATTCGTCATGGGTGTGTGTCTGTCTGTCCGCAGCATAACTACCCGATGATATCATCCGATCTTGATGAAACTTGTGTGGGAGGTTGATATCATGATCTAGTTATGTCCTCCCTAGAGTGGGCGTATTGCGCCATTGTGGGTGGAGCGACGCCCGAAAAAGATGTCTTTTTAGGGGGTAATTGAGTTCAAGCTACATCTTCTCTGAGGGAGTTGGTGGAATCTGACAGGGGTTTCGGTATTTGGTTAGGCCAATGTCATGTGTCTAGCCCCGCGGAGCTCGATTTTTCATTTTCGCGTCAAGGTCACGAGGTCACTAAATTTAGAAAAGTCGATTTTTGATGGTTTTATAACATTGTTCGCTTCCTGATAGGGTGAAATGTCGTACATGATCTTATATTATCACATACATCATGAAATACAAGTTTTCAACAAATTTCAGAATCTTCGACCTTTGAAAGTCACAAAGGTCAAATTTTCAAAGTTGTCGGAATCAAACCGAATTTTCGGTATTGTGTAGCTAACTAACCTCATAACTGATTATACATTATTTTCTATCTCATTTCAAGGTCAGTAACCTTCGTTTTGACATTTCCAGGCCAGCACCACACACAATTACGTACAGCTGGCTCTTAAAGGCCTGCGCACGCAGCGCATTGGGGCCCTTTGTAAATAGGCATGTACACCGCATGTCGGGGCCCGACACCTGCCATGTGGGCCCCCGACCCCCAGTCCGGGCCTGTTTCGGTTATAGTCCGTCCTTTGTTATTGAATACTCGCTTGTGAACCATCGTCGTCTCCTGACTTTTTATATTATTTTCACTCCTGAGTGCTTTACATGGATTTTCTTCACTCCCGTTTTCATTTCTCCATGACAAGTTATTCAGGACTGATCTCATCCACTTCCAGTAAATGAGGCCTTGTAACGGATTAATATTTCCATTTAATCATTTATTTTTACACCATGAATACATACCACGATGTTTAATGCGATGATCACAATGGTTAAGGATCTATCAACACCTGACCTTTGTCGAACTTTTCCTCTATACTATTATTGGGATGGACACCTACTCCTATATTCGAAACTCGCCTACTCCTTGGGATGGACACCATGGGATCGTTAATGTCCACCAACTAATGCAAGCAGATGTGACACCCTTTGATGAATCGTCCGGCTTTGGAAACGCCGGGGTTTATACCTGGGCCGGGCGAGATACAAACTCGGGCTGGATGGCCTGGAGGCCAGTGTGCATACTACCTCCAGACTATCCTGCCAGTCTAATATGTAAAGAAAATGGAATATCGAAGCCAGATAGTATCAAGCCACTCATCGTGCCAGCGCCACACGAGCAATAAATCTCTGGGATTATTTTTCTTGGTGTTTTGATATAATGTGGATGTCCATTCACTTTGCTCTAACTCCAAGTAGCAATCATTAACATCTCAGAATTCTAGAAGTGCTTCCTGCTGACTGCACGCATTGGGAAAGTGAAAGTGAAAATGAGAACGAGAACGAGGATGAGATTGATGGCATCATGGTGAGGGAACGTTGTGTACTAAACACAGATCTTATTCGTATGAGAGCTCGATCCTAAATCTCGGTTTATTTAGCACGCTGTTTTGCCATCTTGCCCACGCAGCATAACCGCTCCAGGCCTGGCACTCTGCTTTAAATTGCCGTTAAAAAGGCGGACCACCGATGGGTTGGAGCCACTGTGCTAAAAACGCTTCGAGCCTTACAATTATAAACACTGGCACTTTCAATAGCGTGGAAACTGCTCAAAATCCCATCTGTTATGCTGACTAATTTATGGTTGGCTCCGTTGGAGGGCATTACCCCTTCTTCAGAGCAAAATCTGTAATGCCGGCAATGCAGGTCTCCTCACCTTGTTTCTTGCGGTGGTAAACTTGTGCTTTCTCAATCGCTGTAACATTATTACCTTATCGGCCGACATTGTCAATGAGGTGATTTTACAATTTAAGCCCTCTTACCTGAACTTCTCCGTCCGTATGCAACACAAGGCTGCGGGGTAGCATTATTGGCTGAGGGTGCGGCTGTCTGTCTACAAATGTAAGTTTATGATCGAGGAACAACTTTATTTCAATTGAACGTTATATTTTGAACATTAACCGGAAAAAAAACCTGTAGTTTAACAGTACTTGGACTCTGAATTATTCCCAATCGAGCACGTGCGGAAAGGATCGAGATAATATTTTTACTCTGTCTGTCTGGCGTTGGCTTAGCGGTTAGGGTACCGGCTTGGGATCCTTGGATCCTGGGTTCGAATCCCGGTCGATCGCTGAATTAACGTCGGGGGGTTGATTCGGCCTGTCATCCTTCCGAGGTCGGCAAATTGAGTACCAGCATGCTGGGATGAATGATCCCGGTGTGTACCCCGATCCAGAATAGGCACACTGTATCTCTGCGCATCGTAAGAGCGTGACCAAGGGTTGGCGTCAGGAAGGGCATCCGGCCATAAAAACATTGCCTCAAACAGGGAACCATGATTGTCATGGGGCCCGCAAGGCTAACCCCCGCACTAGTGGGGAAAAATGGCCTTAAAACGATCATTCATTCATTCATTCATTCATTGTCTGACAGTTAAACAAAATTGAAAATCATCCCAAAGTGGAAACTTGATGTTTTTAAGGATGTCACAAAGGACACAAACAACAAGCAGCAATAACTAATGTAATGTGTTAAATAAGGTGGTGTAAAAGATGTTGCATCAATGGTGATAAACTTCTGAATTTTTTTTTCTACAACTTTTAAAATCTTTATTTTATTACCAACGCCAGAGGAGAGGGTATTGCATTTGAGTCCGTCTGTCTGTTTGTCCGTGCAGCATAGATATATTTTCTCTGCAACCCTTGGTCCGATTGACAGGAAATTTTCACCAGAGGTGCACCGTCTCCTGTATAATTTTTTTAATGGAAATTGACATCATAGGTCACGTGGTATGGGCGCCATCTTGGAAAAACCCAAAAAACTTTGCACCTTTATATCTCCGAAAGCGCTGCATGGAAAAAATTGAGACCTGGTTCATTATAAAGAACTCTCCATGGGGAATAACATGTTAATGATGATGTCATAGGTGCCTCCATTATGATGTCATAATTCGACAAGTACAAAACTTCATCCTATCAATATGAAATTTATTGAGCGTCATCTAGGGATAAATTGGGCGAGAAAAAAATAATAATGACGTCATCGGTCATGTGGTTAGGCCGCCATATTTGTTTTTACACAAAAGCCTTAAAAAACACTAAAACGTGTCCTTGAAAGGGTCTGGAATCTTCAATTGCTCTTTCTTTTTTCATTTGCATTATATACTGTAATTGAACACTGTAGAACACAAATTTCCTTTTTAGCACTTTCAAAAACCTTTTGGTTAGCAGTGCTTGGACAAAATATTACGGAATTTTACATCATCTCGACCAATCAAATTTGCCGCTCGCAGAACCTGCCCATGTCCTTGTTTCTCAAGACTGTGTGGTGTAAAGTGTTCTACGAACTCTTGTTCAATTTATTTTGCCTGTACAGTGTCGGTCTTTTTAAATGTTAATCACTTAAGTTGTGTATCATGAGGACCATTTTAATTTCACCTTTTTATTTTAATATTTGTTTTGAATTAGGTGGTTAACATTTGTATTTTGAAAGGCCATCGATTTGTGTTTATCTTTCTGGACAGAAACCGATTTTGCTGCAAGGGCACGAGCGATCCATCACCCAGATAAAGTACAACAGAGATGGAGACCTACTTTTCTCTTGTGCCAAGGATCAGGTTTGCTTTTCTTTATACGCTGCATGTTTTGTTTGGCTGGCCGGATAACATAGATGCATGCACACTCCAGTTTGGATATATGGCATTACTATTCAACGGATCAATACAGGCGGTGCTCCACAATTTTGATGCCAACTATTTTGTGCGCAGCAATTTCAACAGGATCTTCGTTGGAAATTTCTCACCAATTTGAATGCCACTATTTTGCATGTTTGTACGAGTCTGTCTGTGGTTTCTCTGACTGTCTTTCTGTTGATGTCTGGTTCCATTAAGAACGTAACCATTACATTATTGGGCCATGCATGGTAGGCGTTAGCTGGCCAGCAGGTGGCATTTTATTTTTCCTAATCTGTTACTAATACGCGACTTTCATCATTAAGTAATCCTCCTCAGAATGCTAGTTGAAATGCACACAAATCCCTGGAAACAACGTTGTTTGTGGCATCATAAAGCATATCGTGTGTGCGAGGTAAGGATGGTCACCTAAAATTGTTCAGATTGCTTCTAAAAGAAGCCGGAAATCCAAGGAAAAGTAGCTTTTGTAGCTCACTGACCGAGCAGCTGCCCGTAGTACCGTGAACTCACGACTGGGTGGGCGAGTGCAAGGCCCGAGTGGATATATGTCTGCTCCACAAACCCCCTACGGATCGCTTCCAGTGAATTGACCGTTTATTTGGTTTGGTGCTTCTGAACACCAATGGGAAGGACATATCTGGGTCTTGTAAATGTGCAGAATAAGGTTAAACGGACTATTTACTGCTATTCATCATGTGGGGAGGTTGGGAGGGGGTACAGGAGCTGTGAAGCTTGTGGTAAATTCTATGTTGTTTGTTTGGATACGGGGCCACAATATAAATTATACTATATTTTTGTATCTGTTTCTGAAATGATGGGCATGCGTGTGCACTGCGGCCACTCACTTGTATTAACAGGAAATTATAGGAACTCAACACCTCGGTCTCATCCACGGATATTTCTCGTATTTCCTCGATTTCCATGAGTCTGATTTGCATTCAGGAACATGATTATGCTGAAGCATTGTCGAATCGCCACTTTTCGTTTAAATGCTGAAAATTTGTTCAGACTATTTGATTTGCACATTTCACGCCAGCAATGGCGAGTAAAAAGTGCCCGGATGAGCAGAACTGTCATTGAAAACACGCACACGGAGCATGCGTGAAGGCCTTGTTAGCATCAATACGCCATTTCGAAAGTCACCTATTCATTCTTGACTTTTCTCCACCCTCTGTGCTAACTGCCATCTTTGAGATTTACACATGCGTTTGTATGTCTGCTCCTTGTAACTGGTTCAAACAGACCTTGTAACGTGTTTGCATCATGATTGGGAGTGTCAGTACGCGCTGTAGATGGAACGATTAAACACGATTCGTGGCTATGTGAACAGCTTGGGTTAAGCACAATAAGGAACGAAAGACAAATGCCAAAAAGCTGTACGGGCCTCCTTTTGCAGGAGACAGGTTGAAGTACGTGGTGACACTTGATGAAGCACGTAGCTATCTCGATGATTAACAATCTGTCTCAATGGTGATCTATATGTTGCGCACAAGTGTGTCAAAGCGTGCCTGTTACTACATGGCCTTCGATGGATGGACACACGATGACCTTTTGCTCATTTAACGAAACACGAAGGCCTACAGATGCAATTGTACTCCAATTTGTCATCCTTCTGAACCACGAGGACATGCCTGGTTTGATAACATTTTTGTTTATTTCAAAGGTTGTTTTTTTTTCTAGTGCCATGCCTTGTGTTGTTGACAGGTGGTGAATGTTTGGTACTCGCTCAATGGTGAAAGGCTCGGTTCCTACAATGGTCACACTGGTGCCGTTTGGTGTGTTGATGTTGATTGTATCCTTCTTTGCTTTTGCTTCAGCAAAAGTACACCTGACGAGCTTGACATGTTGCGATGGGTCGTAATCCCTTTGGCTACCGAAAGCACAACAAAGCTCTTAACAATCCAATGATAGAGCATGTCGAGGTTGAGTATTTGGGGTCGAACAATCGTTATGTTCATTAAAGTTAATGATAGCAAGGCTTTTAGGATCATTGGAATCTCCCGCGATGAAGCTGACTCTGAGGGCCTTTCTCTCTCTCACTGCAGGCAGGTTGGTGGACTTTCTGTCTTCTACAGACTCCTCTCTGGCCTAGCTCCCCCCTGCTCTGTCTGTGCTCTGTCCCCCCACCCCCAATAATCCTGCAGGATGCACAAGATCTGCCAGCAACCACCATCTGGTGAAACTGCCCAAATCAAGACTCTGCTCACCTTCACTCTTTCATTCCTCTTTTTCCCACCTCTGGAACAAACTCCCACATTCTCTTCAATCCCTCTCCTCCCTCCAGATCTTCAAAACAGCTGTTCATCACCATCTCTTATCTTCACCCATCCAAAACCTTGATGTTTTCCACCCCCGTTAATTCACCCCAAACACACCTTCAAATGCCTTGTTTTCTTTCCTGAAAGTCCCTGTAGTGTCTATCTTGTTTATCCTGTTTATCCTGCCCCAGCCCTCTCTTTCTCTCTCACACACACACACAGATCTCCTGATGTCCCTGCTGTTCCCTACTGTTGTTGTGCTTCCCTCTCTCACCCCCTCTTGTCTCCTGCTTTCTTTGTTATATGTGTTAGCTCTTATACGAGCTTTGACTTAGTATACATAAAAAGCAGCACATCCAACCCAGTTCTGTAAAGCTGATTAGACATTATAATGATAGGGATGCAAGGATTTTAGATGTTAACCATATTTTAGAAGGATGTAGGTGTGGATATATATATATATTTTCCGCTCTAGCAGGGAAAATAGCCTTTAAAATGCATGTTGTTGTTGTGTGTATATATATATATATATATATATATCCTGAACGAGAACGGCACTTGGTGGAGTGCACACCTTCGCTAGGCTGAACAGTTTCCATTTTCTATCCAACTGATAGGCCAGATCTGGACCTTAACCAAGATCTAATCAACCGACTTCTTCTTGTCACCTATCCAACTCATCCACCAAGTTTTGTCATGAGGCTTGTAACCCGTCAACTTCTTAAAATATCATGTTATACTGTATTATATATAGTTTTGGCTCTATCTTTCAATGGTGAAGAATCACTTAAAAAAAAAAAAAAAAAAAAAAAGCTTGGATCTGGTTTCGGATCTTCCCCTAAACCGAGTCAATTCATCCTTTTCAAAAACTCAATCTGTCCAAGTTTTGTTTGAATCCATCCATAACTTTGAGATATCCTGTTCACAGGCAGACAGACAGAGAGGGGTGAAAACATAACCTCCGTTTACCTTCGGTGACGGATAACTATTTTTTACCCCATCCCCAAATGGTCCTCGTCCTCTTGTTCATGCTAGCTTTCTGGATTTTTGGCCCTCATGTTCGATTAGCTAGTCGGCATGGTTTGGTCCAATAAGCAAATGGCATTGGTTGCTTTCATTGGCTGAAAATGAAAGAGATGCGAGAAGAGTAACAGTGGAAGACAGAGTGGGTGGAGGAATTCTAAGCGAGTGAGAGGGCATAAAGGAAACTGGGGATGGGAAGGAGAAATGGAGACAGGGAATAAAAGGTTGGCAAGTCTTTCTCCATTTTCTCTGCCACCATCAACATCTTTTCAATCTTCTGTAAATGTGGAATGGGTTATTCAACTTAAAAGCTCCAATAACATTTTGCGGATTTATTGTAGTCGAAGCACTCGGCAAAATTATCATTATCAAGGTGCTCATAACTGGCAATGTACACTTTTTCCATTTCCCTGCTTTGTGGTTATTTTCTGATGATGACAATGTGCAGGTTAATTAAACTGATGCATTTGCATTCATGCGGATCAGTAACAACGGGCCAAGTGGCATGAACCCTTGAGCAGGAAACTCGGTTTTTTTTTGTTTTTGTTTTTTGTTTTTTTTTGTATACTGAATCGAGGCTCGTGAAAGAGCTAACATTTATTTCACAAACAAATCAACGAGACAAACAAAACACACAAAAAGAGGGAGCGGAAGACAAGATGGGGAGAGAAGGGGAAGCACACAACCACAACATTTGAGAGCAGGGAGAAGTGTGGGAGGGAGAGGGCTTGGGGGCAGGAGGCGTGGGAGGGGGAGGGCGGGGGGGAGAGGTATAAAACACAAGGGGACCGAAATTAGCGGGGGTAGAAAATATCAAGGTTTTGGATGGGGGAGGATAAGAGATGGTGGTGAACAGCTGTTTTAAAGACCTGGAGGGTGCAGTGGGATTGAAGAGAGTGAGGGAGTTTGTTCCAGAGGCGGGAGAAAAGAGGAATGAAGGAGTGAAGGTGAGCACAAAGTCTTGATTTTGGCAGTTTAACCATAAGAGGGTTGCAGGCAGATCTTGTGCGACCTGTAGGAATATTTGGGGGACAGAGCCCAGAGAGGGCTGGGGGGGCAAGGCCAGAGAGGAGTCGGTAGAAGACGGAAAGACCACCAACCTGCCTGCGGTGAGTGAGTGAAAGGCCCTTGGAGTTAGCTTCATCGCGGGAGATTCCAATGATTCTGAACGCTTTGGTTTCAACAGCGTGAAGACGGGCTAGGTGTGAGGCAGGAGCACCAGACCAGAGGGGAGAGCAGTATTCCATAGAGCTGCGGATGAAAGCCTTGTATGTGGTGAGGAGTTCAGGTGTGCCAAGGAAGGACTTCGCACGACGGAGGATGCCCAGTCGGCGACTGGCTTTGGAGGCCAGATTGATGCTAAAATAGTTGTCATTGTCTTCTTCTCCCTCAAAATGCTGCATTCGTTGTTGGAATGTTAATATTTTTTAAAATAGCTGAAGTTGACACTTTTCACAGTCCTCCCGATGTGCATCCATAACTTGCAAAAACTTAAAATCATACAGGGGACACAAAGAAGGTGCTAACAGGTGCAGCGGACAACACGTGCCGCCTTTGGGATTGTGAAACAGGTAATGAATTGCACCTTGTTTTTGTCCCGGGAAGTGTTTGGGTTTTCACATTGAAGCAATTCTTCATTCCACGAGCAAGGAAACTTGCCCACCTCCCTCTACCCCCTCAGGGTTTCTTTTTGGTTGTCGTGATGTTTGTACTCTTCACCAGACCCTTCCCCAGGCTCTCGTGTATTTGTGAATGCGCATGTCGGTGGAAGACTTTGTTCAAAGTGGAATCCATTCTATTGATAGAGCATTAAACAAAAGCTCACCTTTACTTCCTTGTACAGTGCATTCAGAAAGTATTCAGACCCCTTCACTTTTTTCACATTTTGTTATGTTGCAGCCTTATGCTGATGCACATGTAAGCCTGCTTGGAGTTTGCAAAAAAGCACCTGAAGGACTCCAAGACTGTGAGAAACAAGATTCTGTGGTCTGATGAAACCAAGATTGAACTGTTTGGCTTCCGTCTGGCCACTCTGCCATAAAGCCCAGATCGGTGAAGTGTTGCAGTGATGGTTGTCCTTCTGGAAGTTTCTCCCATCTCCACACAGGATCTCTGGAGCTCAGCCAGAGTGACCATCAGGTTCTTGGTCACCTCTCTTACCAAGGCCCTTCTCCCCCAATTGCTCAGTTTGGCCGGGCGGCCAGCTCTAGGAAGAGTCCTGGTTGTTCCAAACTTCTTCCATTTAAGAATTATGGAAGCCACTGTTCTCTTGGGAACGTTCAATGCAGCAGAAAATTTTTTGTAGGCTTCCCCAGATCTGTGCCTTGACACAATCCTGTCTCTGAGCTCTGCAGGTTCCTTCGACCTCATGGCTTGGTTTTTGCTCTGATATGCATCTTCACGGTGTGTACCCCGATTTAGAATAGGTACACCGTATCCCTGCGCATCGTAAGAGGCGACTAAGGGTTGGCGTCAGGAAGGGCATCCGGCCATAAAAACATTGTCTCAAACAGGGAACCATGATTGTCATGGGGCCCGTAAGGCTAACACCCGCTCTAGCGGGGAAAATGGCCTTAAAACGATCATTCATTCATGTATTGTCAGCTGTGAGACCTTATATAGACAGGTGTGTGCCTTTCCAAATCATGTCAAATCAATTGAATTTAGCACAGGTGGACTCCAATCAAGGTGAAGAAACATCTCAAAGATGATAAATAGAAATGGGAGGCACCTGAGCTAAATTTCAAGTGTCATAGCAAAGGCTATGAATACTTATGTCAATGTGATATTTCAGTTTTTTTTTTTAATAAATTTGCAAAACTTTCTAAAATCCCATTTTCTCTGTCATTATGGGGTATTGAGTGTAGATTGATGAGGGAAAAAATGAATTTAAACGATTTCAGCACAAGGCTGCAACATAACAAAATGTGAAAAAAGTGAAGGGGTCTGAATACTTTCTGAATGAATGCACTGTACTTGTAGAACAGAGGGCTGAAATGATGATGCTCCTCTGTATTCTATTGCACTCCTCCCCATTCCAACCTGATCCATCTTGCGCTCCAGAGCACAGCAAAGCACAATTATCATGGCGTTTCCAGCTAATAGGTGTCATTATGACCTGTGAATTGCACAAACATCTGATGCACCTTCCATGAATGAGAGGGGTTTTGATTTGATAGCACAATGTGCAATTTCATTGTCATGAGTCTGTGTGACAACACATCGTTATGAATGGTGCAAAAATGCCAATTGTTCATTAAAGGTTTCTAAAGGTATATTGGGATCAGTAATGTTCATCATAGTGATGTCTTAAACAAAGAAGCGAAAAAATAAAGCTTCCGTCTCGTCCGTAATGCAATAAACGCACAGTAGAGGGTTGTTGGTTTTGTCATGCTATTAAGATGTGCAAATGTCATTTGGAACTCCATTAATTAGGAGGCGTTTGAGTGCAAACTACATACAGTGTTTGATGAAATTGCTAAAAATACATAACGTGCAAAAGGAGGTTATGAAAAGGCCATTGAACATTCATGAAAATGAGGGAGTATTGCTGCTCAAAATGCCGTTGCTTGTTCAGACGCACCTCCGTACATGATTCATGGCTGCAGCGGGAGGTAAATTACATCGACACTTGTACGGTGCAGAAAAAGAAAATATATATATATATATATTTATGTTGTAATATTCACCAAAGAAAGCTTGGATGTGCCATAAGTGGCAATTTGTGCGCCGGGAATGAATGATCGCGCCAATTTGCACCTTCCTAAAGCATGGCAATTATAATGCAGCAGAAGCAAATAACTTCGTCTCCCTCTGGCTTTGGCCTTACCAGTGGGGACATGGTATTGCATCAAAAGTGCATTGCTCTTTACAGGGGGATATTCGATCAGGTGACCTGTCTGCTCGCAAAAACTAAAAACTAGAATGCCACTCTGTAGAGCGCATGCCTCCGTCAGGCTGAACAGTTTAAGTTTTGTATCTCACTGATAGGCCGGATCTGGATCTGGATTTGGAACTGACCCACAAAATCGAATCGGCTTATTCTTGTCACATAACCAACTCGTCCATCAAGTTTTATCACGACTCGCCCACAACTTTTTGAAGTATCATGCTATATATCGTTTTTGGCCACTGACTCTCAGTCTTGGCCTGTTTCCAGGATGAGGAAATTCTGCCCCATCTCATGAAGAAGACGTGGCTGTGAAACATTGAATAAACATGGTTCAGTGAATTGGGAGGCTGTTAAATTCTGCTTATATTTTCTGGGACGGAGCATTTGTGGTTGGTAATAGTGCTTTTGATGCTTTATCATGGGCAGATTACTTCATGGTGCATTTTGATGTTTTCTTTGCAGGGAAGAAAACCAATGTTTTTGACACCAAGTCTGCAGTGAGGACATGTGGCTTTGACTACAGTGGAAATATTATAATGTTTTCCACTGACAAACAGATGGGATACGACTGTTTCATTCATTTATTTGACATGCGTGACTCTCGTCAGATCAGTAAGCTGTCCACTTTACTTATTTGTTTTTGATTTGTTTTTTTTTCAATGGCTTTAGTCAAAATAATAGGCTCGACATGAACCTTATTCTGTATTGGGTATTTTTTAGTTTACTTATTTTTTAACTTTGAAATGATCTGTCCTGGACACAATAAGCAATAGTCACGATGGAGTTTTCAGTATTTACCATAGATTCTTTGTTTCATTTTGAATAAGTTGACTGTAATCATTTTTTGTCAAAAAGCTTAATACTGACTTTGAATTTAATATATGATAAGCAGGGTCAAATGGTTTGGATGTGATGTGTTTGTTGCATAAATGATGTGCATGACAGCAGTGTCATGTCGCATTTAGTGTCAGAGTTGCTTCATTTCTTTAAAACTAGGGCATGCCCGTACTATATATATATCTAAAATTATATCCCCCCCCCTCTATTTACATGAAATGGTTTGGTCCAAAGCGAACGGCTTGCGAGTGGTGACAATCCCCCCCCTCTATTTACATGCAATGGTTTGGTCCAAAGCGAACGGCTTCCGGAGTTTGGTAAAGAAATCGCCATCGCGTGCACAAACGCGCAGGAAAGCGAATGAATCGCAAATTCGTTTTTATTAGTTGTAAAACATAGTTTAACGCCAACATAGTTTGCAAACGTGAAATAAATGAATACGCTCTCAAATGTGCCATCCGAGGCAGAGTGTGCCCGCCACGTTCGGCACACGCGATCGTTCGCTGCTCTCTGATTGGTTGAATCGTTTTTTGGACATAGCTCGGTAAGTAATTGTCCGATTAATATGAAACCTTGAAAAGGCACATCCTCGGGTCCCCAGCAATATACCTGGCAAGTTAAAAGTATATCGGACCCGTGGTTGTCGAGAAACGGCGGTCACAGACAAACGTACAGACAGACAGACAGAGATTACTGGAATTATAGATAGATATATATATTGTTACGGGGACGGCGCTCCCCTGACCAAAGGGGGGGGGGGGGTTAATCCCCCTTGTATTTTGCACTGGCCGTCTCCGATCCTGAAGCTACCCCGCTCCCCTGTGGGGTGGGATTGGCCGAGGTGATTGGTCAAGGGATTCCCGTACACCTCCGCCAATCCCTCCAAGGCAGGTGGATAACTCCGCTCGAATCCCGGACAAGATGGAGTTTGCCGAGCGGTTTAGCAATCCGAAATCCGAGCCGTTAACAACACTAACCCGATTCTGAGCGGTTCTGCCAAATCGTGCCACGTATATTCAATAGGGGACAGGACGAAAGCGATCGGATGAGAAAAAAGGAACCAAAGGTAAGAAGGAACAGATATTTATTATTATTTACACCAAAACCCAAAGAAGAAGAACAAAGTTATTTACAGAAAAAGAACAGAAGGCACAGTGCAACTCTTAGCTTATACAGACTTACTTATACCCCACAGGACAACACAAACAGACACACGAATAGGGAATTGCAGGTAGGATTGGCTGGAGGGAGAAGGTGGGACCACAGGGCTGGAGGGATGAGGTTCGATTCCGTACAGGACGGCAGGGCTGGAGGCGAGCGGCCGCCGACTCAGCGCTCGGGTCCACACGGCAAGGTTTGCTCGAAGCAGTACGTCAGAGCTGCATGCGGCTGGGCCGTTTGAAGCAGCGTCTCTCCTCTCTCTCTCGTACCTCTTTCTCAAGCGCCTTCCTCCCCAGAATTCAACTCGGTCAAGCACCTCCACCACAGAACTCTCAATTCGTGATCCCTCACTCATCTGCATAAGCAGTCCCTCAGTCACACTTTTATGGCCCTCCCCGAGATCAAGCCGCGGGCTATGAGGGCACACCTACCGGGTCGCCCTCCGCGGTGCCGATTGGTTGGCACGGGCTCTTCCTGGCTCCGCCCACGATGACGAGGGGCGGGCCACGCCCTTCTTCTCCGAGCTGACCACGTGCGTAATGGAGGCAAACGCTGCTGGCAATGGACTTTTGGGGCTATTGAAAAGGGGATCTATCTTATTTGATTTGGTGCAACGTAAGATCGACTAGTGGGAACATAGCCTTAACTGAAACACAGACTAATGAAATAACTATTGAGAAGGTCCTATGGTGGCCTACGTGGTGTTCATGGACTAACTAAGGTGCACTCATTTCAATTAACAGCCAATTAAAGGGGAATGTACACAGGGGTTATTTATAAGGAATTTGAATACTAAATTTGATAAAGTGAAGGTTCTAAAAACTGCAACAATATATATATATATATATATATTGTCCTGTCCATGGCTGATGAAGACCGGCCTCAGACAAATAGCCGAAACGAGCTTCAACTCCGAGGCGTATTTCAAACCTTGGCGGGATCGTCTGGTGCACACGGGAAAGGCCCGAAGCCTTATCTAATCAGGAACACACGGGGTTAATCCGAACCCACAGAACAAAAACAAGACAAGTCTCGCTGCTCGACGTCCCAACGTGAGGTACTTCTCGCGATGCCGACTGCCCCGACCCTCTCTTGTTCATTCTCTTTCCACAAGCGCACACGAGCCAAAGATGCGCCACCGCCCATGACCAAGCCAGAACCAGAAGAGGAATGCGACTGCCTCCAACAAATGCAGAGAGACCGAGACAGACACAGACAGAGACAGAGATAGATAGCTGGCTGGCGAGGCGGCGTATTTTTCCCTTCAGCTCTCGAATGTTCGACCGTTGACGTCACACTCTGTCCAATCACTGAGCGCTACTCAATCATCCCATCGTGCCTCCACCAATCACGAAGGCCAGGCATGGCCTCGTTATGAGTCGTCGGGGGGCGGAGTCTAATCTCTGTTTGGGAATGTTCGGATGACGTCAGGATTTACTTGCCGATTGCCAAATGTGCTGGGTCTGGCGGCGTGGTGAGCGAATGAGTCCATTGCCTGGCCGGCTGAGTTTTATAAGAACATTAGGGAAAAATCACAGGAACGCAAGCACATCCAGGGGAATTTTAACCATAAGCCCTTTAATTACTTAGCCCAAAACCACCCTCCTTATGGGGATATGCAAACACTCTTAACCTGAACATTTACCCTACTTATGTACATGGAGATGTGTTTCTTATTCTTTGCCTCACACTCGGAGCATGCTAATTTATACGATTCTGCCTTTCCTATGAGGTATGTCATGCCTACCTCCACAAACGTAACAATATATATATTATGTAATAGGCTTATTGGGGTGTGGCTAAGATTGATAAATATGGGAAGGGGGAGGGGATTGGCATGATGGAGATGGATTTCCGATTGGGTTTGAGGACAAATGGTTACACAGGCAGTTGAGATAGTGAGCAGGGCTTTTATTTATTTAACTTCATTTTGTTTTGAGAATTTAATATCTTTCTCAAATAACGTTTATTTCTGGAAGTATTTAATATCTTTCTCAAATAACGTATATTTCTGGATTAAAGATTAAAAGTACAAGGAACAATAAAATGAAGGCCGTAAAGTTTGGGCTTTTAAAAAATATTTCTTCCCCAACGGTTGAAAAAGGAGGTTAAACATGCAAAGCCAGTATTAATGTTGAGATATTCTAATACAGAAATAACTTCTCACACATGGCTAGCAATGTATCTTGCAGTGTGTATTTTCCAAACAAATGTTGTGTTTAACTCTCTAACCTTGCAGCTCAAAACGAGCCTTATTTGACTATACCATTCAAGGAGTCCAAGGTGACGAGTGCAGTATGGGGCTCGCTTGGAGAATACATTGTGGTGGGCCTCGAAAATGGGCAGCTCCTCCAGTATAGCAAGAAGGTGTGTCACACAAAAACCATTCTTTCTGTGGATGTATTTGTGTATGCAAATTCACATGTGTGTTTCTCAACAATAACTTGTGGGTAAAATGAATGTAAAGAAAACAAGTGCAGCTACATTCAAAATACACCACCCCCTTGTCAAATAAATAGGCAAACATATCATCCAGCGGAGACACGCAGCACAAAAAAATAATAATCGTGCCTTTTGGCACCCAACGATGCAGCCATGCAGTACATGGAGACAGAATTGGGAGGGAGCAGTGTACACTAATTGATTGATTAATTGTGTAAATGAAATAAATAATCGTAAATAATTATTCATTTCTTAATCAATTGGCTAATAGCATACCTAAACCACCAGTTTCATCAAAATCTAACGTTTTGAAAATTCAGCAATTATTCGAAAAAAGAAATAAATAATCGATTAATTGATTAATCAATGCATCAACAATCCCCTTTTATAGGCAAATCACCTGGTTATTATCATGTCCAAATATCAGCTTCCCAGCTCAAAAGGTGCCTGAGATTTTGTCCAGATGAGAGAAAATAAATAATTCCTTTTTGGGTAATCTGGGCAATTCCCGACCTGTAATTTTCCTTATTTATTTATTGTTTTTATTATATATAATAACACTTCTCCTCCCCTCATCCCCCTCCCTTGTCACTTCCTAGTCAGGAGAGATGTTAACACAGACAAAGGAGCACGTCAAACAGGTGAACGACATCCAAGCGTCGCAAGACCTCACAATGGTCATTACTGCGTCTAAGGACACCACAGCCAAGGTATTTTTTCCATTAGTCTCAATTGTATGCACATCTTATTTTGGAGAAGCAGTTATAAAAAATAGCTCCCCTCTTCTCATCCCCCATAATATATTTTGTCAACCTTTTATGTTTCTTTTCTGCATTATATTTTTGACCACTTCAGAATCAAAAGGTAATTTCTCAATTTCTATTTTCTGACCCCCTGCTAGAATTTTAAGCTATGTAGAATAGATGTGTAGCCTTCTGTTAAATAAAACTTTTAAAACTAGAACGGCACTCAGTGGAGCGCATAACTCCGCCAGGCTGAACAGTTTGTTTTGTATCCAAATGATAGAAAGGATCTGGATTTGGACCTGAACCAAAATCGAATTGGCTTGTTCTTGTCACATAGTTTTGTCATAACGTGTCCACAATTTTTTGAAATGTAGTGCTATATATTGTTTATGACCCTATCCATCTCACAGTGGTGAAGAATCACTTAAAAAGTTGTACTCTTAGTATCCGCATCTTCACCAAAATCGAATAAACCCTGTCCACGAAGTTTCGTCCAAAACCATGCATGCTCACAGACACAAAGAAACACAGGTGAAAACACAACTTCCGTCGACCTTTGGTGGTAGAGGTAATTAATCCTGTCTAAAGGTGAGGTCATGTCAGGTCTGCAATCTGGGAATGTTATCGCAAATGTCTTCTAATATGGGCAAAGAGCAGAGGACCAGATTTGCTAGTCAACAATGCCGCCACCTTTGAAAGGTCATATCTTAGGAACTACAGGGTGATCACCTAAAAAAGCACCCATACAATTTTTAATAAATATTTCTTTATTTATTTTAAATGACGTTTTTCGGTACACATTTACGTCACATGATGCATGATCACTATGGAAGTTCAGATTGATATCTTTAATGCCATTCATTTAATTGAGGTTAGAGCGCATGCTCCACGACATGGATGTCAGCCTCCACGCTGCGGGCACACGAGGGTTCTACGAGAAAAAAAAGTTTATTACACACATTTGGCTGCAATGATTGAACGGATTTTGTCAGTTATTGCTGTTTTCCGATAAATCTATGGATTGTGGCCTTCCTCGATGTAGACATTGTCCTTAAGTATCTAACCCTGAACTTGATTTGAAGTCTTGAAGGATTTCATTCTCAGGTAAATGGACTGAAAACGATTTTTCTTGTCTATGGCATGTTGAAAAATATGGGGCTATCTTGACTCAATGTAAATCTGCTGACTATTCATGAACTCCACTTTGTGCACCTTCAAAAAGTAAGAGGATATCACTAGTGTGAAGGAGGTTATAAGAATCATGGCTGTATTTTGGTTGTTGTATAGCATTTGTACAATAAATTTGTGGATGAAATCGAGTAAATAGCCTCGTTTACATTACGGATTGTTTGGAGGAGCTTCCGATATTGAACCATGTTGTGGAGCTACTGAGGCCAAAACCATTAGACGGATTCTATTTGAATAGCAGGCACCATTGTCTGTACCGTGCACGTGTGAAACACCACAATTCTTGGTTTTATTATTAACTTTTCGTGCAATTGTTGGTTCCAAATAATTACTACACTTTAATCCAACAATTTGAGCTTTGTGCTATGAACATAACTAATGGAAGCACAATGCTTGGGTAATGAAAATGTTAATAACTAATTGTGCTGTTAAACGGTGGTGGTTTGCTCTGCATCGCCCTCTGATCATGCAGTGACCATAACTCGATGAAATACATTTACCGTAAAACTATCGGAGATGAATGTTCTCATTTATCACTTCGAATTCTGCTGACGAGACAAAATTCTTATTTTTTTAACGGCGTAGCCCATAAGGCAATCAGATCTGCAACAGTGTTTGTCTGTCCGTCCGGTGTATGTATGTATGTCCCTTCCGCTGGCATTTTGCATGTTTATTCCCTTGAAAAGTCCTTTTTTCTGCAACCATTGGTCTGATTGACACAAAATGTTCACCATAGGAGCACCACCTCCCATATAATTTTTTAATGATAATTATGACATCATAGGTCACGTGGTAGGGCACCATCTTGGAAAAACTTTGCACCTCTATTTCTGAAACCACTCCATGGAAAAAAATGAAAGGTGGCTCATTGTAAAGTACTCCCCATGGAGAATAACATATATGCTAATGATGATGTCATAGGTGCCTTCATTGTGACGTCATAAATGGACAAGTAGAACGCTTTATCGGATCAGTATGAAATTTCTTGAGTGATCTCGGGATAAATTGGTTGAGTAAAAAAAAAAAAAATGATGACATCATTGGTCACGTGGTTCGGCAGCCATATTTTTTGTCGTAGCCCATAGGGCAATGCTGTCTGGAACAGCTTTTGTCTGTCTGTCCGGTGTATGTATGTTCCTCAAAGGTCGACCAATCAGAGCTGAGGATCTGTTCACATGACTGGGACAGCAGATCTAAGCCTGGCTACGCCATTGTTAGACTATCGGTGTCGTTTTTAATTGCCTTTCAAGCTCAAAAAAACTAAATTTGAAGTCCTTTCTTCCGTGTTGTTTTTATCTCTATTTTAAATTTAAACAACTGAAAATACAAATAAATCAGTAAAAGTTTATAAACGCAAAAGCTAGACACAAGTCAGTAGAGCCGACGTTTTCGGCGAGACTCCACACTTGGTTCACTGTTTGTGAAGAAGAAGCTTGTAAATTGTCACGTGACACCAACCGTTGGCAAGACGAATTGGTCTGTTGACTAATCCGGGCATCCCGTGACGATTGCAAATGAGGAAGAGATGTAATAGCCTTGTCCCACGTCATCTTACCAACGGTTGGTGTCACGTGACGATTTACAAGCTTCATCTTTACTACAACATCTGCCGTGAACAAGGCGAGTGGCTTCTCACCAAAACGTTGGCTCTACTGACTTCCAAATCCAGCTTTTGCATTTATAAACCTTTACTAATTTAATTTGACTGGATGAGTCATAACAACCTGCATCTGTTTCGTATAAATAAATGTTACCGAGAATCGTTTTTGAGGATTGGTATTGAATGCCACACTTAAGAGGAGGGTGATATTTCAAAGAAATGAATTCATGTTTCTGTGTCTTATTCTCTTTAAATTTTACTTTGCAGCTTTTTGATATTGAAACGCTCGAGTTGCTGAAAACTTATAAAACGGAACGGCCTGTGAACTCCGCTACTATTTCACCAATCCACAGTCATGTGAGTCCATTCTCTTCTCTCGTTTATTCTCTTGAGTTGAGGGACAATTGATGCAACTAATTTATTTATTCACAAGTCACATTGTGTACCTCCAATGACACTGAGAGACCAGGAGACTCCTCACTTAAAGGAGAGAGAAAGAGGAGATCTAGATGAGACCATTTCTCATTTGGGCCTGCATGCCTGCCCTCCCTCTCTTGCCCCCTTATCCCTCTCTCCCAACTCGCCCTCCCATCCTGCTGAAATAAAGCCCCCATCCTGCTGTACTCTCCCTCGCTTGAGCCTGCCACACTCCCTCTCACTTGCACCTGCTGCATTCCCTACTCCTCCACATTTCCTCTCGCTTGATATCTATATTCCGCACTTCATACATTTTGAACTTTCCATGTTAATGTGAAAGTACCGTCTTTGTGCTTCCATTGTACAAGCCCATTAAATGTAATTGTGTGGCGATTATCTCTATTCGGGCAGGTGATCCTTGGTGGTGGCCAAGAGGCCATGGATGTGACCACCACCTCCACACGCATTGGGAAATTTGAGGCCAGGTCAGTGTGTTTATAATTGTTGCCTTGCATGTCCTTGGTAACCTATTCTTTCATGTGCTTTATTCCTTTCGTGAGTGTAAAAGGAAAGTTTGTGCCTCATTCTCTCATGCAGAGATATTATACTGTACTTTATCTGGCGAGATGAGATTCCACTTTAATTTATCAATGCTATGTTAGGAAAAAAAATGCTCACATAAAATGTAAGTACAAGTGGAGATTCACATGCAGCGGCCTCATGGAAATAGATGCACAGAACCGTAGTGTAGGATTGACCATGTATGTAAAAGGCTCAGATTATCAAATCCAATTTGTGTACGAGCATGAGGGGGGAGGGGGGGGGGCGGGGAAAGGCCAGAAAAGCCATCTGGTATAAAACCAAATTTCCCCTTGCAAAATATTTTCAAGAACTGGTACAAAGAGAATGCCATAGGGGAAAGAGGAACAGCAACAAATGCAGCCGAAACCATTCCAAAGGAGACAAAAGACAATGATAAATATGTGAGCATTGCATGCTTGGTCCTCATTTGACGTCTGTTGGATTCTCAATGCGAAACCGTCAAGGAATGGCAGACTTGGCAAGCACTAGCTAGCTGATTGGTAACTGAACACTCCCCGGGTTTCCAACCTTTCAGTTTCGTATTAAATAGTAGGAGCGACTGTTTCAAAAGGTAATCATGCGTGTTTGTAGTTTATAATATTTTTGCTTCTGCTAGGAGGTGCTCCCACCAAAACGGCAGGATAAGCTGTTCATACACGTCAGCATGCCATTTATTCAAGGAGGAATATCCCTTGGGGAGACGGGATATTATTCGTATCGTTTTGTAATAACACTAATATTATGCTATCAGAGAGTACGCTAGTACTCTCTATGTAGGGATGGCATGGAAAAAAATGTCGCTCCCATCTACTACATACAAAACTAAAGTTGAAGTATCTTCTTTAAAAACTCGCTTAGGCTACATGTATGAGAGCCTACCTAGTCTGTTCAGCTGATTGTTGAGGTAGGGATCACTTTTCAGTTCTCCAGACCAAGGCAAAAGCAAAATTTAGCAATAAAACGAGATCGGTCAAACCCGGGAATTCATCTTCTTGTTCATAATAATAACACAACAACAGGCATTTTACGGCCATTTTCCCTGCAAGAGTGGGGGTTAGCCTTGCGGTCCCC
Organism: Myxine glutinosa; assembly: GCF_964187855.1. Lineage (NCBI taxonomy): Eukaryota > Metazoa > Chordata > Myxini > Myxiniformes > Myxinidae > Myxine > Myxine glutinosa. The sequence continues at coordinate 32,353,670 of NC_136263.1, forward strand.
ATGACAATCTTCTCCATTTTGCCCTATTTTCTGCATCTCCCCTTGTTAACCCCCTTGCCCGCATTTCTTCTTCGACCATCTTTAGCCATGTCTTTCTCGGTCTTCCCCGTCCTCTACTTCCTTCTACATTCATTTCCATCACTCTTCTCAACCAGTCACTTTCATCCTTCCTCAACACATGACCAAACCATCTCAAACTGTTTCTCTTCACAGCATCAATCACAGGCTCTATTCCCATCATCTTTCACAATTCATCATTTGTCTTCCTCTCTCAACGATATTCCACACATCCACCGAACCATTCGCATTTCTACCCTTTCCAGCCTTCGTTGCTGCTCTACGTTTATTACCCATGTCTCGCTCCCATAAATCATAACACTTCTCACACATGCAGCATACACCTTTCCCTTCAGCTTCAAAGACACTCCCCTCCTCGTCAGCACGCCACTCAGTTCCCGAAACGTCTTCCATGCACATCTCACTCCAGCAACCGTTGCCGAGTCTGATCCACCTTCTCCATTCAGCATGTCTCCGAGGTAGCAAAATGTTTTCACACCTCTCAAACCACTACATTTTTGATGAACCCACTCAGCACACATTGTACATTGAATGGAATTCACTCCGACACCCTTCCTGCACACAGCACAGGGCCACTTCCCAGTTCTTTCCACCTCACCACATGCTTTACCACTTGCCATCACCTTCGTTTTTCCGATATTCACCCTCGGACCTTTTGTCTCCATACATTCCTTCCACTTGTTCATCTTCTCCTTCAGTCCATCCATACTTTCTGCAATCAACACCAGATCATCTGCATACAACTCCCACGGTAAACCCTCGTTTACGTTCCGAGCCAGCACCTCCATCACAGATACAAATAGTAGTGGACTTAGTACCGACCCCTGATGCACTCCCTTCACCTCAAACTCACCACTGTTCCCGTCCTTCGTCCTTCGATGTGCGCGCTCTTTCGTACATTGCCATCACTACTCTGATCAACCATTCCTCCACTCCTAGCTTCCTCAATGCCCATGTCACTACTTCACGTGGAACCCTATCGAATGCTTTCTCCAGATCAACAAACCCAAGAAACAACTTCTTCCTCTTCTCCATGTACTTCTCCTGCAACTGCCTCACAATAAAAAGCGTGTCTGTCATTCCTCTTCCTGGCATAAATTCAAACTGCATTTCGTCAATCTTCACTTTCTTCCTTATCCTCCTCTCCAACACCCTTTCCAATACCTTCATTCCATGCTCCAATAACTTTATCGCTCGGTACGAGCCACACTCCAGAGGGTCACCTTTCCCCTTGTATAGAGGGACGAGGGTACTCAGTTCCCAATCCACTGGAATGCGGCCTTCTTTCACCACCAGATTGCAGATCTGTCATTCTCTTCACACCCCAATTTCCCACTGCCTTCAACATATCTAATAATAATAATAATAATAATAATCTTCAGACGGCATATTTCCGAGCTGCCTCTATCCATGGCAATGATTCTGCTACCATTCGACAAAGTTTTTAATATCTAGTGGTGTTGTTACATTTGTTATTGGAAGTGGCCTTGTTAAAACGCCACAATAAAGCTATCTTAACACAGATATACACCTCAACACGCAACCCCTTTTGCAGGGAAAACCCCCTTGGGGTAGGGGGAAGTTAAATCGCCACAACCTCCATTACATGACCTTTAGTCCTCTCAAATTGGTTGAGATTGAATAAGTAACGACCGAATGTATCACGGTCAAAAATCATCAGACGAACATGGACCAAGTTGCGTATTTTAGTATGATAAGTGATAACTCACCCAGTGTTGGGTGTGGAGGTTGGTTCTGGAGGTGGAAAGTGTTGGCATTAATGGGACAGCCCAAGCACTCTCCCAATATCAACTGCTTGTTTTCCAGCAGCAAAACGCTTTAAAAAGTCTAATTTGATTTCTAAACCAACTGTTTTTATTATTTTCTTATTTCGGCTTCACGACTGTCACAGTGAGCATTTGCGACTCATATGTAAGGGATTAAATCACGATCAAACAACAAAATGGCATGATACAACTGTTGAGCGTCTACGTATGTCTCTACGTCTATGTGACAAAGTAGTTCGCTGTGGCCCACCAGCAAACACAACAGCGAACTTTGTAACGTTACAAGGATGTATGTATGCTCCCTATTGTATCAGCGACGATGTAACAAAACAACGTTAATTTAGGAATTATTGTATACACATCTGGAACAATGACAAAATAGTCGGGAGAGATTGGGACTAGTTCATATAGGCTCATTGGCGTGGAAAACTAGCAGGGACCATGGAAAAACCGCCTCATGTATAATGCGACCAAGTCCTCAACTCCCACTGCCAACCTGCAATCTTTCAACAACTTTCATTTAGCTTCTGGGTATGTTCTATGAAAAAAACCAGTTTATTCTTTCTTTGGTATGTTATGCCGAATGCAGTTGTTCATCGTTTTATTTTGCAGGTTCTTTCATTCCATTTTCGAGGAAGAGTTTGGTCGCGTAAAAGGACACTTTGGTCCAATAAATAGTGTCAGCTTCCATCCCGATGGAAAAAGGTGAGGATTGGATGTGCTGCTCCATATATCACGGTATTTCAGTTTGCTTGGAGTTTCTCGTACCTATAAATACAGCAAGCCGAACCATCCAGGCACATCTGAGTGAGGCACATGGTAACAGAGGTAAATGTAGCGAATTAAATGGCCAATCCCAAAATGGCTTTTCTGTAACATTTGTTCATTTCTTTTCTTCAGTTACAGCAGTGGTGGAGAGGATGGCTACGTGCGTATACACAACTTCGATTCCCAGTACTTTGATTTTCAGTTTGAGTGTTGATTTGTTATGGGAGCATCTGCTTCTGTTCACTTTTTGAACCAACTCTAAATCACTTACAGCTGAAGTTTTCAATCTGTTTGCTCCCACAGCATTGTTATACACTCAAATGATTACTTTTTTTTTTCTTTCTTATGACATGATTACCGTAATGTTGTAAATCCATGAAATAAATTATGTAAACATTTGTGTGTATTCCTTGTTAAAGGCTTAAAATTTGCATCTTCTGAATTATCTCTGATGTACCATACTTGAGTGTCAGTGCTGCTGAAGCAGCTTCCTGAGCAAGGGTTATATTAGGTGGTTTGCTATTGCATTCCTAGCAGTAGTGAAACACCAGGATGAGTTTATAGCTGGGTAGGGATTCAAACCCAGATGAGACAGCTCTGAGGCATGTGCGTACCTCTGGGCCATCCTGCCAGCCCACCTACTGAATTACACACATCCAAAATTGTTTCCTCTGTCAAATCTTTTATTTTCAAGAAAACATTGCCTTAATATGCGATTGTATTACTGCTTTGGCCTTGAGTCAAACTGGTAATGAATGGAGGATTAACCAACGATTGAAAGAAAACAGTGGAATAGAACATACACTACATGGCCAAAAGTATGCGGACACCCCTTCAAATGAGTGGATTTGGCTGTTTCAGCCACACCCATTGCTGACAGGTATATATTGTCGTGTTCCTGGCGATTAAAACCATCCAAGGAAATGGATTGCCAAACCAGCTTTAACTCCGAGGCATTCAGTTCAAAATATAGCGGAGAATACGTGTGGGGGGAGAAGCTGAAGAGCTTACTTTTACAGATCACAACGGCAGTCTTCAACCTGTAATAAATAACTCAAAACGGAATTAAAATGTACAAAAATACAGGTTTATTTAAGAAAATGCCGGTAACAAAGAAACATGATAAAACTAAACTCCTAAATTGAGGGACCCTCCACACAGACTCTAACATAGACAAAGGGAAATATAATGATATAAAAATTAAATGGTGTTATCTATGGCACTTAGCTCAACTTGACCGGTGCGTCTCGCCAGGAATCGTCAACGATCGTCTCAGGCCTTGGCGGGGGAATGCGCTCGCTCTTCCGCACAGTGCGTGGGCAGAAAAACCAGGCCTCGCTGTGCGTCTCTCACTCCTGGCTCCGTGCGTGACGCGAACGGGAGTTGCCGCGCAGCTCATCGTTTTTGCTTGTGGAATCGCAGCTCCTTCCGTGCCTCTTCACTAGCAAGATCTCGGAACACGGCCGCGGGTGATGAATCCTCCTCGTGCAAGATAGCAAAATGCAACCGTCCACTATGGATGCAGAACGAGAAGGCACAAGAGCAAGAATGTCGACACGACTGTCCACTATCGCATCCAGAATCGAGAGATATAAATGCTGACTACACACGATCAAAACCAGAAGTAGAGAGAGAAAATGTCCGCCAGCACGTTCCTTTATTGTTAAGGCTCTGATGTCATTTGTCCTTCCTTCACCAATCAGCGAGTCCCTTCTTATTAGTCATTGTGTCGATCAAATTCCCCGCCCAATCACCGCTCTTTGGGCGTGTCTCCACGGAGCTGCCTGTCCTGTGCGCTTCCCAAGTCGGAGTAATCAGCGGTAGTGTTTCATGCCTGGCTTCCGGTTAGCTTTTTAATTAGTGAGCTTAATTAGGGTGTTGATTGCATGGCTTGGCTATGTCTAGTGCGGTGTCATAAGGAACAAAGGAATAAATTAGAGGTAATCGTCAACGATCATCTCAGGCCTTGGTGGGGGAATGCGCTCGCTCTTCCGCACAGCGCGTGGGCAGAAAAACCAGGCCTCGCTGTGCGTCTCTCACTCCTGGCTCCGTGTGTGAAAATTGCATGCGTGCATGCGCATTGCGTGCGTGCGTCAGGGGATAAATTTACCCAAAATCCCTGAGCTAATTAAGCACACAGCCAGGCAATCTCCATGGACAAACATTGGCAGTAGAATGGGCCATACTGAAGAGCTGTGACTTTCAACGTGGCACCGTCATCGGATGCCACCTTTCCAAGAAGTCAGTTTGTTAAATTTCTGCCCTGCGAGAGCTGCCCAAGTCAACTAAGTGCTGTTATTGGAAACGTCTAGGAGCAACAACAGCTCAGTCACAAAGTGGTAGGCCACACAAGCTCACAGAACGGGACCGCCGAGTGCTGAAGCACGTAAAAATCGTCTGTCCTCGGTTGCAACACTCACTACCGAGTTCCAAACTGCCTCTGGAAGCAACGTCAGCACAACTGTTCGGCAGGAGCTTCATGAAATGGGTTTCCATGGCCAAGCAGCCGCACACAAGCCTAATATCACCATGCGCAACGCCAGGCATTGGCTGGAGTGGTGTAAAGCTCACCACCATTGGACTCTGGAGCAGTGGAAACACGTTATCTGGAGTGAGGAATCTCGCTTCACCAACTGGCAGTCCGACGGATGCCAGGAGAACGCAACTACCCAAATGCATAGTGCCAACTCTAAAGTTTGGTGGAGGAGGAATAATGGTCGGGTTGTTTTTCATGGTTCGGGCTCGGCCACCTAGTTCCAATGAAGATAAATCTTAATGCTACAGCAAACAATGACATTCTCGACGATTGTGTGCTTCCAACTTTGTGGCAACAGTTTGGGGAAGGCCCTTTCCTGTTTCAGCTTGACAGTGCCCCCATGCACAAAGCGAAGTCCACACAGAAATGGTTTGTCGAGATTGGTGTGGAAGAACTTGACTGACATGCAGAGAGCTCTGAACTCAACCCCATCGAACATCTTTGGGATGAATTGGAACACCAACTGTCAGGTCTAATCGCCCAACATCACCTATGCTCTTGTGGCTGAATGGAAGCAAATCCCCACAGCAATGTTCCAACATCTAGTGGAAAGCCTTTCCAGAAGAGTGGAGGCTGTTGTAGCAGCAAAGAGGGGGAACCAACTCCATATTAATGCCCATGATTTTGGAATGAGGTGTTCGACGAGCACATACAGGTGTGATGTTGTTTGGGTGTCCACATACTTTTGACCATAAAGTGTAGACAAATACTATTTCTAAGAGTGAAAATGGATGAATGTTCACGTCAAATGAGATGGGGGTGTATAGCAGATGTATTCCCAGCTCATTACTTTTTTTTTTTCCAGTCTGGCCATGGGACAGGTAGGTTTTACATTACACCTGTCATGTGCTAGTGACATGTTTAACCTGTTTGTCCTAGCCAGCCACCTCGAGATGGAATTTTCAGCCAGAAACGGCTAAAATTGGTTCAGAGGAAAATCAATTAAAGCACATCTAAAACAGCTGATTTTTTTGTATTTGTCATGGAAGTCATGTGTAACTGAGAAATGACTTTGCCAAGGAAACAATATTCACTGAGGGTCTTGATAAATTTAAATACAGGGATCCCCCTCTTTTCCCACTCAAACAAAAGGTATATTGACTAGGTACAACGCCTGTGTACCCAGTGTTCGACACCAACCCTCTTTGGGGGTGGCCCTGCAGGGAAACCCAAAAATATTTTTTTCCTTGCAGGGCAACCATTTTAAAATTTTGGTTACTGGGGGAGGGTACAACACAACAACAACATGCATTTTAAAGGCCATTTTCCCGAATAGAGCGGGGGTTAGCCTTCCCTACTCGGGGGAGGATCTTTTGCTCATTTTCTGAATAACGTTCACCGTGTGAAATGGATGATTAATTATACATGACAATAGCTGTTTTGTTAATTAATCTAAACAAATGTTAAAATTCTAATTTTTACAATCAGACAAATATTTAATCCAGGCAGTGTATAGGCAACAGGTCTTGGAATTTTTTTTTCTCTGTACATAATTTTTTTTAACTCAACAAAGCACAATAATAAAAGGCTTCCTTTTTGTAATTGTGGTATTTTTACTATGGGCTTCTGCTAGTTCCAAAAAAACAATTTTGTATCTACTTTTGGGCTTCCTGAAAAGTGCTATCTATCTATAATTCCAGTAATCTCTGTGTGTTTGTTTGTACGTTTGTACGTTTGTTTGTTTGTTTGTCTGTGACCGCTGTTTCTCGACAACTACCGGTCCGATATACTTGAAACTTGCCAGGTATATTGCTGGGGACCCGAGGATGTGCCTTTTCAAGGTTTGAAATTAATCGGACAAGTACTTACCGAGCTATGGCGATTTAGCCGTTCGCCGTTCGCTTTGGCTTTGCGAATGGACCAAACCATTCATGTAAATAGAGGGGGGGGGGGGGGGGGTGTTCTGTGGTCGTTCGCTTTGGCTTTGCGAATGGACCAAACCATTCATGTAAATAGAGGGGGGGGTTCTGTGGTCGTTCGCTTTGGCTTTGCGAATGGACCAAACCATTCATGTAAATAGAGGGGGGGGTTCTGTGGTCGTTGCGAATGGACCAAACCATTCATGTAAATAGAGGGGGGGGGGGGTTCTGTGGTCGTTACTGCCACGTGGTTTCAAAGTTTTTTTTTTTGTTGTTGTTTGCACACATGTTTTTTTGCACCCACGTACGGGCACGCCCTAGGATGTTTACACACACACACCCCTACACAAATTTTTTTTTTTTTTTTGGCAAGGAACGGGCACCCACGTACGGGCACGTCCTAGCTTATATATAGTACGGGCATGCCCTAGTATAAAATAAATGCATTATTATTATTATTATTATTATTACATCAGGGGTCAAACCCTTTTTTCAATGCGAGCTACTTTTGATAAATTAAACATTTCAAGAGCTACTAAAACAAATTGAAAATAAATGAATTGATAAGGGCACAAATTTAGTAATTAGTTAAATTACATAAAGTGAAGGAAAATTGAACTTTACACTACATGCTGTCCACTTGTACTGCGTAACCTGGTGTGCATCCTCCATCGCCTCAAAATCATTAAATATATGGTTGAACTTTTGACCAAGTCTGCTCACGCAATCACTACTTGTCAATGTCCACGATTCCACCAGCAACCCCATTTTCTGCTAGTGTTTGGAGCATAGAAGGAAGGTGGTCCATTTTCCTTTTCTGGACTTGTTCTATCGGAAGGTTAAGCTTTAAATTGAAAACTTTCACTGCACCGATCATGTCAGCAAAAGACTTGTTTCCTTTGCAATCCACAGTTCAGGGGTTCAATTTTTTATCGTTTGTTAAAAATGCCAAACCAAGCAGCCATGCAATGTTTCAAAATTGGGTGGTATCTTCATTTTTTGACTTTATGGAAACTTTAATTTCTGGTAAAAATGTTAATTTTTTTTAGTGTTAAAAATGTTTTAAAAATGTAGAATAAAAAAATTCCTGCATAACGAAGGTTCGCTATATGAAAGGTTATAAAGATACGCAACCCCTTGCTAAGCAGGGGATATCTGTATACAAATACATAAGAACTGTGTTGGAGTACAATTTGGCTAAAGCAATTAGCTCGAAATGTGGGAGAGAATAAAATGTTCATGCAAATGGAAGTTTTATTCTTCCCGATATGGTTCGTGCCCACATATTTTGCAACAGCTTGATTAGAAAAAAAAGAAAACCCCCAATGTCCTGAAAGCTTATTCTAAAATACATCGATAAAACTAGCACGGCACTCAGTGGAGAGCATACCTCCACCTGGTAAACAGTTTACGTTTTTGTATACCACTGATGATCTGGATTCGGACCTGAACCAAAATCAAATCAGCTTGTTCTTGTCACCTAACCAACTCGTCCACCAAGTTTAGTCGTAACTCGTCCATAACTTTTTAAAATATGTTATATATCACTTTTCTCCCCGATCACTCAATGGTGAAAAATCACTTAAAAATTAAATAAAACTCGTATCCGAATCCATATTCAGATCTTCACCAAAATCGAATCTATTTGTCCTTGCCAGACACCCAACCGGTCCACCAAGTTTCATCCAAATCCGTCCACAACTTCTTTAGATTTCTTGTTCACAGACAAACAAAAAAATATAACCTCCATCCACCTTCGGTGGCGGAGGTAACAATCTTCAATTTTTAACCATCAGTCACAGAATGCTGGCGATTGTCATCCTTCCGAGGTCGGCAAATTGAGGACCAGTTCACTGGTAAATCCCTGTTTGTCTTAAAAAGGCGACAAACAGGGTTGGCGGCAGGAAGGGCATCCGGCCGTAAAACATTGCTTCAAAAAGGGGACCAAAAAAACAACAACAACCACGGTCCCCGAAAAGGCCAACCCCCGCTTTGCGGGGAAAAATGGCCTCTAAACGGTGGTAGTCACAGGAAAAGCAATACATCCCAGTTTTGTTTGAAATGACAGACAGGATAAGGACTGTAAGCTTCAAGGTTTCTTTTTATTCAGATATGCACACTCTTCCCCACCATTTAACAACACAACACAAAAGCAAATCAAACGTTGTAGCCGATGAGGCTGCCCCGACCAATCACTTCACCCACGAAGAACCACATGGCCACCTCCATGGCAACCAGTCCACCACGAACAGCCTCCTGTCACAACACAATCAATTTATAAGCAGCAACAGCAAATCTAAAACCGCCGATTTAAAAAAATATTTGTCATTGAATAATGTGCACAAGTGAGGAAAGACTTTGTCAAAGAAAAACAAATTCACTGTTAGGGCGAATACATTTGTTAAACACAGGGACCAGATTTCAAGATGTTGGCAAGGGAGGTTCGCATTTGTCTAAGAGGTAGAACGGGACAACTCCATGATGTTTGAACTGGAAAATCATTTTCAAAGGAATCAAAAGAAACTAGAACAGCACTCGGTAGAGCACAAACCTCCACCAGGCTGAACACTTTACGTTGTGTATCCCACCGATAGGTCAGATATGGATCCGGGCCTGAACCCAAATGTAATTATTTCGTCCGTGTCACATTCTCAACCTGTCCACTAAATTTCGTCCGAATCCGTCCACAACTTTTTGACATATCTTGTTCACAGACGGACAAACAAAGACAGGCAGGGGTGAAAACAACCTCCAGCTGCAACCCTCATGGTTAAACTGCCAAAATCAAGACTCTCTGCTCACCTTCACTCCTTCATTCCTCTTTTCTCCAGCCTCTGGAACAAACTCCCTCACTCTTCAATCCCACTCCTCCCTCCAGGTCTTTAAAACAGCTGTTCACCACCATCTCTTATCTTCCCCCATCCAAAACCTTCATCTTTTCTACCCCCGCTAATTTCACCCCAATTCCACTTTTTTGAAATACCAACTCCTGTCCTGGAAGTCCTTGATGTCCTTGTGTGTTATACTTCTCCCCCCCCCCCCCCCCCCCCTTCCCCACACCTCCTCTCCCCAAGCCCTCTCCCTCCCACACATCTCCCTGCTCTCAAATGTTGTGTTTGTGTGCTTCCCCTTCTCTCCCCATCTTGTCTTACGCTCCCTCTTTTTATATATTTTGTTTGTCTGGTTGATTTGTTTGTGAAATAAATGTTAGCTCTTTCACGAGCCTCGATTCAGTATGCAAATAAATAAATAAATAAAAAGCCACCTTCGTGGCACAGGTAATTAGAATATCAGGACAATCAACATGGCCAAAGACAAATAATTATTGGATGCTGGTTCCACCGTTGATCTTCCGTTTCTCTTTTCCGCCTGTAACTGAGTGGCCAATCATTTCACCGCTTCTTGGCCAGAGTTTGATTTGTCGACAGAAAGTCACTTTCTGCTGCCATTTGGAGATGAAGAAACTTCCCTATTTTACCATTATTTTCTTCAAACCACTCTCGGTTTCATGACTTTAAAAAAAAAAAAAACTAGAACGGCACTCAGTAGAGAGCATACCTCCACCAGGTTGGCCATATCACTCAATGGTGAAGAATCGCTTAAATTCTAGTATCCGAATCCGGATCGTCACAAAAATCTAATAATTTAGTTCTCGTCACATACGCTACATCTCTGCCAAATTTCGTCCGAATCCGAACACAACTTTGAGATATTTTGTTCACAAACAAACAAAGACAGACAGACAGGGGCGAAAACATAACCTCCATGCATCTTCGGTGGTGGAGGTAATAAACACCAATCGCCGAAAAAATAATTACGAGATTGAAGCACGACTAAACTTGAGTTCAAACCCCCAATATGACATCACCAGTCATTTAACAGTCTTGCATGGTCACAGCCACATTGTCTTACCCTCACAGAGAGCTGCTTGTAATGCCCTAGCTTAGCGGCTTGCACCCCTTCCCGCAACACTTCCACAGCAGGACGCACATCTGAAATCCGTGGAGGAGTCAGCTCCACACGCGCCAGATTCAAGAACGTAATCAAATGAGGTCGGCAATAGGAGACGGCACCTGCAGGAAGAATAATTGCAAACTAAGCAACGGATACAATTTGCTACCATTTTGCGGATGGCTCCAGCTTCGTTAACGGAATGGGTTTATACCCCTTTCTCTAAAGAATGTCGTATCTGACGGTCCACAAGTTAGAATTTGTCATAAGCCCTTGATACAACCCAGTTCCTTGGCGTTTCTACATCGACAAGACAACACCCAACTCCAGCACCTCATCTTCTCAACCCTCATGAAATTCCACAACAATTTTACCATTGCTCTTCTCCTTCCTCCTACAAGTATTCGCTTGCTTTGACTGAAAACATAATTTTCCATTGGATATTCACCATTCTTTCAACTGTCTTTCTTTCACATTATAAAGTTGAAAGCATCAGGGATCATTGGCATTACCCACAATGGGGAGATTGTGGGGGGAAAGGGCTGGCAGGATGGTCTACAGGTACACGCACTCACCTCTAAGCTGTCTTGCCTGGGCCTGAGAATCCTGGCCCAGATATAAACCGTCATCCCGGTGTTTCACAGGCAGGGCGATTCATCAATGCGAGCATCGTCCTTCGGATGGACGTTAAACGGGCGTGCCGTCTCCTAGCATCAGTGGGTGGACGTTATAAATCCCACGGCGTCCTTCGTGAAGAGTAGGTGAGTTGTTGCCGGCATACGGAACAAATTACAAATTCCTGCCATAACGACGTGGTGGAGCGTCAGGCCTGGCCAGCCGGTTCGTGAACAACTTGAGCCAAAGCCATTCCCCCAACCAAATAGTCAGGGCCCTTAGGGATATTTTGGGGCCGTTTGGTTCAAATTCTTCCAAAAGCACCAAATGTGGCCCAGATGTTGCCCATGCCATACTTTCGATTTCTGACGGGCGGCGCGCCCCCCCCCCCCCGGGGGCCCCATATTGGCGAAATACTAAATGGCCGCCACCCGGATTAGAGGAAAATCAGTTAAATAACCAAAAGGGTTGGAATCATGTATGATACCACTTTTCAGGGGTTTTCGAGGTCGAGGAATCCAATTATGTTATTTTGATGATTCGAGGTCAAGGTCATCTTAAAGGTCATTTTTGAGTCAAACATGTCGGTTTTTGAGTTTTTTTGTCACGATTTACGCGAGGTTCACCATGTTATGTTTCTGGGTTGGGTAATCGAACTCTGACCTTATTTTTGACAATTAGAGGAAATATTTACATGTCTATTTCCTAATTTTCAGGCATATGCAGTTCATCAGTCTAATTACAAAGGTACGGATTTTGATGTTTTATGAACTGTATGCCATATCCTTGTGTTTAATTTTTGTGCGATCATGATCCGGGTTCATGTATACATGATTGTATACATGTCATAAATATGACGTCATAGGTCATGTGACCTGGCGGCCATATTGGATGTTATGAAAACCTTAAAAATGGATCCCTACCTTCATTTTTCGATCGATTCATTTTGAACTTTGACCACTTATAGTACGCCACGTGATTGGATGCATATCCTAATTATGACGTCATAGGTCAGGTGACATGGCGGGATGGACCGGTATGGTCCCCGGATCATACCGCCCGTCAAACATCGAAAGAGTATGGCATGGGCAACATCTGCGCCAAATTTGCTACTTTTGGAAGAATTTGAACCAAAATATCCATAAGGGCCTTGACTAAAACTCACAAGAACGAATTGTGGCCGTTAAAGAAGAAGTAAAAGCAGAAGAAATAAAAGAAGAAAATTGGAAGAAATAAAAGAAAAGAGGAAGAAATAAAAGGAAGAAATAAGTAAAAATAAAAAGAAGAAATAAAAGTAGTAAAAGCAGTGGAAGAAATAAAAGTAGTAAAAGAGGAGGAAGACATACAAGAAGAAGTAAAAGAAGAGGAAGAGGTAAAAGAAGAAGTAAAAGAAGGGGCGGAGGAGGACGAAGAGGAGATTGCTGATTGCGGAACAACAGTAGCGAATAAGGCACTGTAACACTCTCTCTCCCGGGGATGTCTGTTAATCATATTAAATTGTGAAATCAAAACCGGCTAAGCCATCCGTGCCGGGAAGACCTGATTGGAGGCGGGGAGTTCCAATTCGACGTTAATATCCCAGCTTTCTGTGTATACCTGTGGCAGTACCTAATTTCAATCATGTTCTTCCTTTTATAGAAACATTTCACGGGAAAACAAAAACACCGAGCATGATATATAAACAACGATACAGCGGCGTGTTGGTTTACATTTCCTCACCACGACGGACCCGGGTTCAGAGGAATGACATTCGATGACTTTCACACAAAACTACATTAGAGGCCTACAACAAATAAAATAAAAAAAGAGGAAATAATGCGCGCATCAACACAGCAGCAAAAACAAAAACATTTTATGAAGAATAAGAAGATAACTTTACCTGAAACCACTTGAGGCGTTTTCTTCAGCACGCCGCTAACAACCCGCTGCACAGCCTGCGCCATGTTTGCCGACCTCTTCTTCCTCCCCTTACCAGTTACCATTCTTCTTCACCTTGTAATTGTTGTTGGAATTTTAAACTCTGTCAATCAACTTGAACATACGACTTTTCTCTTTCTTATTTTGATGTATTTAATAATATAATAAACAGATTTATTAATCAAAGTTAAAACGAAGTGTCGCGATAATTACTGCAGTAATGCAGTTCCGGATTCCCGATCCAATTGGATTTTTTCACATAAAACAATTAACCTCCCCTTCCCCAATTTTTAATGCCAAAAACAATTATTAGTTTATATTTATTTTGTGCGCAAGTTAATTGGTGTTATTCACAGTTCATACGAGAACGCATCCACATTGAATCAGACATTGAGTGACAGGCAATTCATATGCATATGGTGGTTCTAACGATGAATCAGGATCATTTATCTGAAAGCGCTGGAAGTGGAAGGATGATGTGAATATTTTTTTATTGCAAGTGTAAAAATATTAGTTCAAAATTAAAATTGTGACTATCGAGACGAAATTATCTATTTGGAGAAAGTTACATGGTACAGGGGGTTAAATTTTCATTGATATCCCAAAATGGTAACCAACAGTGACGCGTGTGCTGTGGAACCGCTGATCTCCCAAAATGGTAACCAACAGTGACGCGTGTGCTGTGGAACCGCTGATCTCCCAAAATGGTAACCAACAGTGACACGTGTGCTGTAGAACCACTGATCTCCCAAAATGGTAACCAACAGTGACGTGTGTGCTGTGGAACCGCTGATCTCCCAAAATGGTAACCAACAGTGACGCGTGTGCTGTGGAACCGCTGATCTCCCAAAATGGTAACCAACAGTGACTCATGTGCTGTGGAACCGCTGATCTCCCACAATGGTAACCAACAGTGACACGTGTGCTGTAGAACCACTGATCTCCCAAAATGGTAACCAACAGTGACGCGTGTGCTGTGGAACCGCTGATCTCCCAAAATGGTAACCAACAGTGACGCATGTGCTGTGGAACCACTGATCTCCCAAAATGGTAATCAACAGTGACGCATGTGCTGTGGAACCATTGATATCCCAAAATGGTAACCAACAGTGACGTGTGTGCTGTGGAACCGCTGATCTCCCAAAATGGTAACCAACAGTGACGCGTGTGCTGTGGAACCGCTGATCTCCCAAAATGGTAACCAACAGTGACGCGTGTGCTGTGGAACCGCTGATCTCCCAAAATGGTAACCAACAGTGACTCATGTGCTGTGGAACCGCTGATCTCCCACAATGGTAACCAACAGTGACACGTGTGCTGTAGAACCACTGATCTCCCAAAATGGTAACCAACAGTGACGTGTGTGCTGTGGAACCGCTGATCTCCCAAAATGGTAACCAACAGTGACGCGTGTGCTGTGGAACCGCTGATCTCCCAAAATGGTAACCAACAGTGACTCATGTGCTGTGGAACCGCTGATCTCCCACAATGGTAACCAACAGTGACACGTGTGCTGTAGAACCACTGATCTCCCAAAATGGTAACCAACAGTGACGCGTGTGCTGTGGAACCGCTGATCTCCCAAAATGGTAACCAACAGTGACGCGTGTGCTGTGGAACCGCTGATCTCCCAAAATGGTAATCAACAGTGACGCATGTGCTGTGGAACCGCTGATCTCCCAAAATGGTAACCAACAGTGACGCGTGTGCTGTGGAACCACTGATCTCCCAAAATGGTAACCAACAGTGACGCATGTGCTGTGGAACCGCTGATCTCCCACAATGGTAACCATCAGTGACGCGTGTGCTGTGGAACCGCTGATCTCCCAAAATGGTAATCAACAGTGACGCATGTGCTGTGGAACCGCTGATCTCCCAAAATGGTAACCAACAGTGACACGTGTGCTGTAGAACCACTGATCTCCCAAAATGGTAACCAACAGTGACACGTGTGCTGAAGAACCAATGATATCCCAAAATGGTAACCAACAGTGACACGTGTGCTGAAGAACCAATGATATCCCAAAATGGTAACCAACAGTGACGTGTGTGCTGTGGAACCGCTGATCTCCCAAAATGGTAACCAACAGTGACGTGTGTGCTGTGGAACCACTGATCTCCCAAAATGGTAACCAACAGTGACGCATGTGCTGTGGAACCGCTGATCTCCCACAATGGTAACCAACAGTGGCATGTGTGCTGTGGAACCGCTGATCTCCAAAAATGGTAATCAACAGTGACACGTGTGCTGTGGAACTGCTGATCTCCCAAAATGGTAATCAACAGTGACACGTGTGCTGTGGAACCGCTGATCTCCCAAAATGGTAACCAACAGTGGCATGTGTGCTGTGGAACCGCTGATCTCCAAAAATGGTAATCAACAGTGACACGTGTGCTGTGGAACCACTGATCTCCCAAAATGGTAATCAACAGTGACACGTGTGCTGTGGAACCACTGATCTCCCAAAATGGTAACCAACAGTGACACGTGTGCTGTGGAACCGCTGATCTCCCAAAATGGGAACCAACAGTGGCATGTGTGCTGTGGAACCACTGATCTCCCAAAATGGTAATCAACAGTGACACGTGTGCTGTGGAACCACTGATCTCCCAAAATGGTAATCAACAGTGACACGTGTGCTGTGGAACCACTGATCTCCCAAAATGGTAACCAACAGTGACACGTGTGCTGTACAGTGCCTTCAGAACGTAATCTGAGTGAGTAATCACACCCCTTGACTTTTTCACATTTTGCTGTTTCAGCTTGAATTTAAAATGGACTAAGTTGAGACTTTTTCTGTCACTTATCTACACATAATACCCCATAAGGTAAGTGGGATTTTTTTTGCTTCAGAAATCTGTGCAAAATCTATATTTGACAAGGATGTCTGTCTGTTCGTCCGTTCCCTGTTATCATTTTTTTTTATCATTATCTAGGCTCGGTGCACTGAGATTGGCTCCTGGCAAGATTATCGTATAGGCTTATTAAAAGCTGATATTCGAAATCTGATTCAATATTTTAATGATCGGAACGCATGTCTTAAATAATTACGTCGAAATCTAGAGTGAAATTGGAAAATAATTCGGAAAATCCAATTTTTTAAAACGCAATATGTAATTAAATAATATGCTCCACTGGATGTGAGGTAAAACTGCTCCAAACAGAAATGTTATATTCACAATCGCAATGAGTTTCCTATACCTTTTCTCATCAGTAGACTACGGATTTTTATGTTAAGAAAATAGGCCTTTTATGTTTTGAAAAGCGGAATTTTTTTTTTTTTATGTGAAAAAATCCCGAAATTTTTTTTTCCCCCGTTTTATTCATTTTTTATTATTACCAAGTTTTTCAGAAATCAGTCAAAAAAAGCACAAAAAATGGTAAGCTTTTTCCTGCACAACATTAAACACTCTGGGCTAGTAAACAGGTAAAAAATGACGTTCAGGTACCTTTATTGCAACCGCATTGTTTGATAAGTAGAGGACTAGAAGAAATTGACAAGACCCTTTTAGGAACGGTTAAAGTAGGTGTTTGAAATCATTATCTTGGTAATGTTCTCCTTGGTGAGGCGGTGTCGGCGGTCGGTGAGGACGTTTCTGTAGACGGAGAAGGACCTTTCCACGTCGACGCTGACGATGGGGCAGTACCTCAAGAGGGGGATGTCGGCAAGCTTGACTCCAGCCGGCACACCAACCTCAGATCCGTGCTGATCTCCATCCAGGATCAAAGCCACTGTCCTCAGCACACCAATGTCGGGATTGCGCTGCAGCACCGCCTTGAACTTGGTGAGCAGGATCTCCTTACGGCAGCCTCGGATCTTTTCGAGCTCCTCCTTGGCCTGATCAAGGAGCTGGAAGGCCTTGGCCAGCTCCATGCCGGCCTCCTCCAGCTGCTTAAGGATCTTCGGGATGAACGACACGTGGGCATTTAAGAAGACCAAACTGAGCTTGATGTCCGCCTTTCCGAACAGGTCCTTGGCACTCCAGATTGCCATCGCGTCATCGTTCAGCTGGTCCACAATGTCCTTGACGGCCTCGAAGTGCTCGGCGTAAAACACCGCGGCGTCGATCCACGTCCCCCACCGAGTCAGAATGGGCTCCGGGGGGAGAGAAAGATTGGGCTGCTGCTCCTTCCAAAAGACAACACGCGACGGGGCTTTGACGAACACCTTCTTCGTCGTGGCAATCAGGTCGTTGACGTCCTTCAACATTTCTCGGACTGTCTCGCAGACACGGTGGAGCGCGTGGGCAACGCAAGTCACATGCAGCAAGTCCGGGAAGAGTTCCTTCAGGACATGGCCGGCCTTGATCATATAGGCCGCGGCGTCGCTGACGAGAACCTTGAGGCACTCCGGCTTGAAATCAGGCCAAAGATAGCGCAGCGTGTCATTGACTGCACGCACGATCTCCCCGGAGTTGGTCTTCTCCAGAAACATGCACTGGACGAGGTGGGGACGAAAGTACCCCTCCTTGGACAAGCGTCCCGCGATGATGTTGGCCACATATTGACCTGCCGAATCGGTCGTCTCGTCGACGGACAGCCAGATGGGCTGCTGTCCGAGGTCGGCACGGATCCCCGCCAAGGCCTCGTCGTAGCACTTGTCGAGGTAGTGCTTTCGAATCCAGCTTTCATCGGGGATCTGGAGAGTGATGTGCTTCTCCAGGAACGACCGGAGGGCAGGGTTTTCCAATTTCGACCATGGGATGCCAGCGGCCAGCATGGCCTGGCACAGCTCCTGAGCCACGACGTCGCACTTGTGCCTCTTTCCGCCACCAAAGTCCTCCATGGTGGCTTGCGTGACCGTCCTCTTCTTCTTCAAGGCCAAGTTGCTCTTGTGGCGGTCTCCTCGGACATGTTGGGCCAGCTCAGACTTCTGCTTCGCCCGGAAAGTCTTTTCACAAGCTCGACAGAAAGCCGTGTCACTCGACATGTACTTGAAGGTGGCCCCATCGCCGCCAGCGTTGAATTCCTTCAGCCACTTGTCACGAAGAGCAGCACTCATCTTGATAGGAGACTTGTTCACACTTTGTGTACACTCTCTCACTGTAGTACACCGCCTCACTGCTGTACACGCTGGGGACGCAACGCACGCAAGTGGACGCAATGTTTTGTTTTCGAGATCGATCGCAGTTAAAAATTTCGATCGCAGTTACAAATTTCGATCGCAGTTTAAAATTTCGAAAAATTCCCTAATTTTTTTTAGCGTTGCCAGACATTTTCGACCAAAAAGGGCATTTTATTTTATTTTTCCCGAAAAAGGGCAAAATTCTTTTTTTCTCCGAAAAAGGGCGAAATTCTTTTTTTCTCTGAAAATAGCAAAATAATTTTTTTGCACGCAAAAACGCCGTTTTATGTGAAAAAATATTTTTTATTTTTTCACATAAAAATCCGATGTGCACTCATCAGTGTGTAAAGACCAACAGCGACTATTAAAAGCATCATCAAATGTCGAAAGGTTGCAGCCCATCGGCATCACAGGCGTTCTGAAGCACAGTTTGTGTAGGCCTCAGGCTTCAAGCCTACCGGTCTATAGAAGAATTCCTTTTTGGCCCAGTGGAATTGGAATCGATCAAAGCTAATATAAACACGATGTATTATTCGAGTACATGCACATAAGCAATAGCAATGTTTTGGCGTCATTACATAACCCGAGTTGTTATTTTTTGAGGCATCGAGCAATCAAGCCAGCATTCTGTGCCTATACACCGCCCGCGGTAGTCTTCATCCTGATGTAGCAGCACTTGCACGGAAGGAAGAAATCCCGCCAGTTTTGACCCGTTCATGTTTAGAATCCCATCTTGACCCGTTCCCATTTCCCATTCCCTTATTACTCCCGCTAGGGAGTAATGCATTCGATCGTGTCCGTCCGTCCGTCCGTCCGTCCGTGTGTGTGTGTGTGTTCGTGAACAAGATATCTGGAAAAGTTCTGAACGGATTTGGATGAAAGTTGGTGGGATGATTGCCTTTGGGATAAGGAAGAATTGATTAGTTTTTGGTGAAGCTCAGGATATTATTCCGGATCCAGGAATTTTTTACCATTGGAAGATAGGGCTCAGCAGCGGTCACCCACGGCGGGCGTTTGTGCTCTACTGAGTGGCGTTCTAGTTAAAAGCTGTAATTATTTGATTTTTATTTGACACCATATTTTGATTTTATTTTATTATCGGCCAGGGACACCAGTCACGATCTTTTTGGATTCGGATTCTACTTTGTGTCAATTTTTGTTGATCCCATGAGTCATTGTCTGTTCTGTGTTCTTGCTCTTCCATGATTCTTTATGATGTATAAAAAAATCCAATATTCTTTTATCATGTATCTCTTTACCAATATTAATTGTTTATTCATAAAGTAGTGCCACAAGTGCGTAAGATCGCCATCCATGTGGCGACTGTTATTGATTTGGGTGTCAGCAGAGTGTTTCTATGCATGTCCACACACTACAACTTCTTCTTTCACTGGCAACGTATTTCACTCCCAAAATGTCTGTCTGCAGTTCTGAACTCCAACCCTGTACCTTCACCCGATTATCTACCATTGGAAAGGTAATCTTCAATTTACTTGGTTGAAAAAATAAAAGTTGGTATGGTTATGTATTCCGTTTGAACGCACGTGACGATGATTGGGAAGAGAGGGGAGAGTGTGGAGATAGGAGATGGAGAGGGGAGTGTGGGAGCGAGGGGGAGGGAAGAGAGGGGAGTGGGGCAGAGAGGGGAGTGGGGCAGAGAGGGGAGTGGGAGAGAGATTGGGAGAGAGAGAGTGGGGGAGGAGAGAGGGGAGGGGGATCCTATGCTAGCTTTTCCCGTCACTTGGGACGGGTACTTTCCCTAGTGTTTCAATATATCATGGAAACTTTTGACCATTACCTCCCCTTCTCTTGTTACCTCCTCTTTTGTGGACTAAACAGTCCACATCTTTAACTTGCTTCTTCTTCGTTCGTATTCAGCACATGGCTGCAGGGAAGCATCATTGGATGAAGGCACTCACCAAATTGGAGATGTCGCGAGATCTTGGAGACGGCGGCAGGGATTTTCGAAGCTCCAAACGGTCTCCACGTTTTTCGAAGTTAAGTCTGTTCACAATTGTATTTTGTCGAAACTGTATTTATCTTTCGGTGTGTGAAGTTATTGTGTGCAACTTTGGTTGTTTCTCGGTGTTTATCTTTCATAAATTGATCGTCTGTTTGCCGTGTCGTGAGCAAGGCCTTGTACAGTGTGCACTGTACAACCTTGAGGCTTTGTTTTTCTCTCAGTGGTCCGTCGTTTGTGATCCAATAACTTTCGTTCTCTGTATTCCCAGGCTTTTCACCCATAGCCTACTTCCTTGTGTAAATCTCAACTCAAAAAAAAACAAAAAAAAACATTTCCTTCTCTGTTCTCATTCGTTTATTCATTCTTATTCGTTCGTTCGTTCTTCGACCACGTGTTTCTCCCCCATTTCCCCAGATAATTTTCACTCATTAACCTTCAATGTTTACACTTTCCCCTCAAGTTATGTATTCCGTCATATTTTATAACACCTTTTTCTTCTTCTTCTTTAAAAGGCTGCTTTCGACTTGCTCACCAAATCAATTCATCCCAAAAAAAATATCCATCTCCTATAGTGCCTTTGTTCTACATTCCCTAAACTCTCCTGCACTCCATCCTCCATCCAGCGTCCTTAAACGTATTTTTAACTCGAAGGTCACAAGAAACTCATTTTGCAATAAATGTTCGTTTCCCATAAATCGTACACTTTCAAAAATCCAATCTCACCCCTCCCCTCCAAATCTTCCCCATAACCCCTCCCCTCCAAATCTTCCCCATCACCCCTCCCCTCCAAATCTTCCCCATCACCCATCCCTTTCAAATCTCCCCCCTTGCCCCCTCCCTCCTAAACTACCCCCTCACCCCTCCCCGCCAAGACGCCCCCTCGCCCCTCCCCTCCTAGAATCCTGCCTCACCCCTCCCCTCCAAATCTCCCCCATATCCCATCCCTTTCAAATCCCTCCCCTTGTCCCTTCCCTCCCAAACTCCCCCCTCACCCCTCCCCTTCAAATCTCCCCACCCTCATTGCTTCTCAATTTCCCCCCGCTCACTCCCCCTCCTCAAAGCGTCCTCCCCGCTTCTTCCCCCTTCAAACTCTCACCTCCATCTCCCCCAACCTTCTGCCTCGCTCTTCCCCCTCCTCAAATAACACCTCATTGTGGCTCACCCAATCACCATCAAACCTTTTGTCCGCCCCATCCTTCCCTTTCTCCGAGCTATTCTGAAATCTCTGACACACCTTCAACAGCTCTCCCTACCTCTTCCACCTCTTCCACATCTTACCCTACCCCTCCTCCCCCCTGTTCTGTATCTGATGCTCCCCCTTCCTCTTCATTAACGGTATGGACCTCAAACATCCGGGGCCTTCGTTCAAACTTAACCGATCTCTCCATACAGGTTGCTTCTGTCAAACCAGACGTGATCTGCTTAACAGAAACTTTCCTCCTTTATGATGTCTCTGATTCCATAGTATCTCTCCCGGGCTACTCCCTCCTCCGGTATGATAGACCTGAGCCTCGTCCTGGAGGCGGGGTTGCTATCTTTATCAAAAACTCTCTTCCTCACTCGCCCTGCACTGCACTCTCTCCACCTCACCCCCAGGAATACCTCTGGCTACGGCTTCCCCTTCGCTCCCACCTCTTGTTCATATGTGTGTTGTACCGTCCACCAAACAGTGATGACTCCATCTACATCTCGCTGTCTGATGATATGGACCAACTTCTATCTAGTCATCCCAACTCTCTCTTCCTCATATGTGGTGATTTCAACTGTCATCATGCCAGTTGGCTGGGTGTGGGTACCTCTCTCACCAGCCATGGCTCCTCAGCAAAGGACTTCTGCGACTCACTGGGACTGACACAATCTGTCAATTTCCCGACCCGGATCTCAGTCAACGGAACATCTTCTCTTCTGGACTTGGTTATGACTAACTTCCCTGAAAATGTCTGCTGCTCTTCTTCTGCTCCGATCGGAACATCTGATCATGTCCTTGTTAAAGTGGACATCTCTCTGACCATCCTCAGGGAGCCTGCTCAGCGTCGACGAGTCTGGCATTTCACTCAGGCCAACTGGCACGGTCTTCAAGCAGCCATCAATCATCTGGACTGGTCTCCCATCTCTACCACCTCTGACATCAACTCATCCTGGGAATTCTTCCAAAGTAAATTGCTCTCTCTCATGCACAGATTTATCCCATCTCGTCTTCAGTTGTCATACCCTTCCTCCCGTCCATGGTACACGGAATCTTGTGGTGAGGCTGTTGCCCAGAAACAACTTGCCTTCGTCTCCTGGAAAGCAAATCCAACGGAAGGAAATCTCATTTCCTTTCACAAAGCCCGAAACAAGTGTGTGTCCACCCTCAGGAGAGCCAGGAAACAATATCTCTCCGTTCTCAAGACCGAACTCTCTTATCTGTCTCCCTCTTCCAAATCCTGGTGGCGTCTGGTCAAATCCGTTTCTGGTGTTTGTTCCCCCTCCATCCCCTCCCTTACCTCAAACGGCTACACAGCTGACTCCGCACGTGAAAAAGCTGAATGCCTCAACTCTGTGTTTGCCTCTAAATCTTGTGTCCCAAACCCATCCCTCTCTGTACCCACCATACCCAGTCGTACCCTGCTGCTCCTGGACTCCGTGTCCTTTCCTCCTGACAAGGTGGAAAAGTTTCTGTCAACCCTCGACTCTGATTCTGCAACTGGACCCGACGGCATCAGCCCACGGGTCCTAAAATCCTGCTCTGCTGCTCTATCTCACCCTCTCTCTGTTCTCTTCACCCTCTCTTTTGCTCAAGGTCAACTGCCATCTGCTTGGAAATCAGCCAACATCACCGCTTTGCACAAAAAAGGTGCAAAAACAGATCCTAGCAACTACAGACCAATCAGCCTTCTCCCAATTATCAGCAAAGTCATGGAATCCATCATTGCTTCTGATATGAAATCTTTCCTCTTCTCCAATGGCTTGATCTCTGATCATCAATTTGGTTTCAGACCAGGTCACTCTACTCTGGACATGCTGCTTCTGCTGTCTCAACAATGGATGGAGGTCCTCAATGCCAAACAGGAAATTAGAGCTGTCTCCCTCGACATATCACGTGCCTTCGACACGGTCTGGCACCCCGCTCTGCTCACCAAACTCTCCTCCTTTGGTATCCATGGAAATCTCCACGCATGGCTGGCGGACTTCCTCTCTAGTCGTCGTCAACGTGTGGCCCTGAATGGGTTTCTCTCATCTCCTCTTCCTGTTCAGGCTGGAGTTCCCCAAGGCAGTGTTCTGGGCCCCGTGCTTTTTCTGGTCTTCATCAATGATCTCTCTGACTCTCTCGAAAATCCTCTCTATCTCTTTGCTGATGACTCCACTCTCTGCCGCTCCATTCCTCTTCCCTCAGATCGGCAGTCTGCTGCCTCCTCACTCTCTGAAGACCTGGACAAAATCACAGACTGGTCAAACAAGTGGAACATGTCTTTCAATCCTGACAAATCTCACACTCTTACTATGTCTCTCCGAAAAGATCGACTGGACAACCCTCCCATCTACTTTCTCAACAATCCTCTCCAAGAAGTTCTGTCGCTCAAGATTTTGGGTCTCACTATCTGCCATGATCTTTCTTGGGAAAACCACATTTCCAAGCTGGCCTCCAAAGCCAGTCGCCGACTGGGCATCCTCCGTCGTGCGAAGTCCTTCCTCGGCACACCTGAGCTCCTCACCACATACAAGGCTTTCATCCGCAGCTCAATGGAATACTGTTCTCCCCTATGGGCCGGTGCTCCTGCCTCACACCTAGCTCGGCTTCACGCTGTTGAAACCAAAGCTTTCAGAATTATTGGAATCTCCCGCGATGAAGCTATCTCTGAGGGCCTTTCACTCACTCACCGCAGGCAGGTAGGTGGTCTTTCTGTCTTCTACCGACTCCTCTCCGGCCTTGCACCCCCAGCTCTCTCTGTGCTCTGTCCCCCAAATATTCCTACAGGTCGCACAAGATCTGCCAGCAACCCTCTGATGGTTAAACTGCCGAAATCTCGGCTCTCCGCTCACCTTCACTCTTTCATTCCTCTTTTCTCCCGCCTCTGGAACAAACTCCCTCACTCCCTTCAATCCCACTCCTCCCTCCAGGTCTTTAAAACAGCTGTTCACCACCATCTCTTATCTTCCCCCATCCAAAACCTTGATCTTTTCTACCCCCGCTAATTCACCCCAGATCCACCTTGTTTGAAATTCCAACTTCTTTCCTGGAAGTCCTGGCAGTGTCCATATGTTTTATACCTCTCCCACTGCCCCCTTCCCACGCCCCCCCCCTCCCCCCAAAGCCCTCGCCCTCTCTCAGATCTCTCGATGTCTCCATGTCTCTCGGTCCCTGCTCTCAAATGTTGTGTTTGTGTCCTTCCCCCTCTCTCCCCATCTTGTCTACCGCTCCCTATGTTATATGTTTTATGTGTCGGTTTGTCTTTCTGTGTGATTAATGTTCGCTCTTTCACGAGCCTCGATATTGTATACAAAAAAAAAAAAAAAAAAAAAAAAAAAAAAAAAAAAAAAAAAAAAAAAAAAAAAAAAAAAAAAAAAAAAAAAAAAAAAAAAAAAAAAAAAAAAAAAAAAAAAAAAAAAAAAAAAAAAAAAGGCATGGCTGTACCACTGATGCAGTGCCCTCTAACTTCACGCAGCAATTTGGTAGTTTTGATATCTCACCTACTCTTCGCGAAAGACATCATGAGATATTTAACGTCCACTAACGAAAGCCATCCAAGTTTAATGTCCATCCGAGGACATGTCTTCTGTGCTGTCCATGTACATGCCTGTGAAATACCTGGATGACAGTTTATAGCTGGGTCGGGATTCAAACCCATGTTCGACATCGTAGAGGCAAGTGCGCATACCTCACGACCATCCTGTCAGCCCTGCAACCTGCTTATTGTGGCCAAGGGCTTCTAAATTAAATCCTCTTTTCAAATTGCCCATGTCTTCTGTGCTGACTGTAATCAAAAACCTCTGCAGTTATTTCTTTGATTCATAATTGTATGCCTTTGTTCACTCCATTTCCATCATACAAGATTGACCATTTCATGGGAGTAAATTTAACACTAGATATTGCAAGGTCTAATCCTCCCAACTTCTCTTGCGAATGGATTGCAGCAAATGGGTCTATGGGACTGTGGTGCATCTTCCCCTCCCCTTACCCCCGCCAAAAAACAAATTGGACCTTCGAACCACAATGACGTGCCCAGCCTGCAGAAAAATCGGTGCACATCCACAAAAATCGGTTCCGATTGTTCCACAGTATATGCAAGCACTGAAGGACATCACTGAATGATGTTAAACATTACCTATCAGCAGGTCAGATGGGTTTATCATATGTAATCAGGAAAGCTATTCAAGCGTGCGTGGTTCATTTAAAACGTCCTTAACCCAGTTTAAATGCACTGTGTTGAAGATGCTTTTAGTATAAACAATATGGATATACCAGCTTTGATTTTAACAAAAAAAGC
This sequence comes from Myxine glutinosa, assembly GCF_964187855.1. Lineage (NCBI taxonomy): Eukaryota > Metazoa > Chordata > Myxini > Myxiniformes > Myxinidae > Myxine > Myxine glutinosa. Next base: position 32,379,678 of record NC_136263.1, read on the forward strand.
CGTTTTCAATAGGAAACTACAATGTAGGACCGGTGTTGATGTAAACCTTTTCCTGGTGATTTGCTTAGTATCATCTCCACACCAACAAGCAAACAAGGCATTGTGCAGAGCAATGCTTGCAAAATCCACCCTCACCGCCCCCCCCACCCCCCCCACAAAAACGCTGCCATGGATACATCAACTTGTCCATTTCATCAGGATTAAAATTAAAGATCTTAATCAATGCTCATTGCTCAGATGAAAAATTATTTTTCAGATGAAAAGTAATGATTTTAGAAGTTTGACCTTGAGTCGACTTTTGACCTCAAAAATAGTTCCTTTCTCAATTCAGTCACTCAATATGTAATTGTCATTTAATTTTCAAATTAATAGGATGAAAATTGTTGATTTTTCAGATGAAAATTGATTTTAGAAGTTTTACCTCCAGTTGACCTTTGACCACAAAAATAGTTCCTTTCCCAATTCAGTGATGCAATATGCAATTATTATTCAACTTTGAAGACAATCCGATAGAAAATGATGATTTTTCAGACAAAAATTGATGATTTTAGAAGTTTTACCTTTTGACCTGAAAAGATACTTGGTTTTCCAATTCAGTGAGGCACTCTGCAAATTGCTGTTTAAATTTCAAGTCAATCAGATGGAAAAGAATGATTTTTCAGACAAAAATTGATGATTTCAGAAGTTTGACCTTTGACCTTTTGACCTGAAAAGATACTTGGTTTTCCAATTCAGTGAGGGACTATGCAAATTGCTGTTTAAATGTCAAGTCAATCAGATGGAAAATGATTTTTCAGATGAAAATTAATTTTAGAAGTTCACCCTTGAGTTGACCTTTGACCTCAAATCGTTGGTTTCCCAATTCAGTGATGCACTACGCAATTGCCGTTTAATTTTCATGTCAATCGGATGAAAAATGACGATTTTAGAAATTCGACCTCAAGATGACCTTTGACCTCAAAATCAATAGGCTTCTCAGTTGTGACGACCTCTGCAACTTGGTAAAGTTTCATGACGATCGGTTTAGAATTGTGACCTGTGGGCGATTGACATACAAACAGACGGACAGGCAGACAGAGACAGAATAACGCACAAGACTACCCAATATACTTGTAAAATCTTCGATTTTGCAAGGAATAAGTAAAAAGAGATGTAAACCACGGAATGTAGGCATTTTATTCAAGGATATATTCACAAACGAGGAAAAGGAATACAGCATATCCATGTCAAATGCACCAGTGCACGAGCTGCACCGTACAGTTCAATATTGCACAGAGAGTCATTGCGATCCTAAAGAAACAATGCAACATTTACTTCTTTCAAAAGGTGGAATTTATGGGGCACTGAAAACATTGACATTTACATGTTTTTTTTCTCCTTTTCATTTCTTTTTCTGTCTGTCTACAGAAAGGTGAACTCTTGCAAATAGTTTTTGTCAGACTCACTCACTTGGCTGCGCCTGAATGGGTCTGAGGGCAGAGGAGTCACAGCTGAAACCCGAATCCTATCCAGGTTCCTCCTGACGACTCCACCTTTACCTATTTGGGTTCCTCCTGATTGCTTCAGTGCTGCATTTGATCTTTTAGCTGATACAATTGAGAATATGATGGAAACATGATAGCCAAAGAGATCATCAAAAACATTCATTTGTTAAGCGATAGCATGCAGACAGATAGGAAAAGTAAATTACAAGGACAACGCTGTGTTGATCGACAGTTTCAAATACAATTTGTTTTTTTTTTGAGAAATAAATAAACCAATTCGATCGAGTTTCACTTTCCACTGCATTTTGCATCACGTGATTATTTATCGTGAAATTTGGATATTTTACGTAAATATTTAATGCGGGAAATAAAAAAAAATTAATGTGGGAAATAACATGTAGATCACTCTTTGTTTTGAAAGATAAAACAACCAGGCTGCAGATAACATCACCATTCAAGACGAATCACGCACACACGTCACTATCATCGTTGAGCTACAAAAACTGTTCCGACCAATCAAATCTGAACAAGGAAATGTTTAAATTATGGTGCATTTCGAACATTTTTGAAATAACGTACGATACCCTCTTACCACCATAATCCGAAATGTTTTTTTGAGAACGAACAATAAATGACCCACTTTTTCTGCAACGATCACGTTGCAATAGACACTGAGAAACCCACAGCATGCAAAAAACGTTTCAGGAAAGCAAAACGACAAACACCCAAATGAACACAACCTACGTACCGGTTCGTCCTTTCGAGAACGCTCCGTAATTTACCCCGTCTGAGACAACGATGCCGAACAGCACTGCGCAAAGAGACTCTAGTATCGGTAGAGAAAAATCACGAATGCAAAACAATGCAACACATGCATACAGCATACACGTAACTAATATTATTTGTAAATTTTTCATCATTTTTACATTGACTGACTATTCCAATGTGAATAAACGAGTGATCAATCTGTTCAATAGCTATGTTTGCATTTTTATTTTAAAAAAAGCTACTTTCATTCAAGGATAGGTATTTGAACTTTTAGGTTACTTCGCAGCCCATTCTGTAAACCGTTAGTCCTGTATTTATAAACGATTTTACGCAAACTTCGGTCAACGTGCAAAACTTCACATGCCGCAACTGCAACGACAACGACAAATGGGGGAAAATAAATTGAAGTGTTTCTGATTACAAGAAGAAGAAGAAACCAAATTCACAATGAATCATTGTCCCTGAACCATTGTCACTGCATGAATCATCACTTGAATCTCAAAACTTTCCAAAATCATTTAGGATTTCATTTACCATTCTCTAAAACAAACTGATCAACTAGTTAACTAATACATTTAAATTGTGCTCTCAAAAAAAACGGAGTGATTGGTAATAAAATAATTTTTCACGCACACTTAACTGTCCTCCCCACCTTTCCCATTATTTCACCCGTTTTGCTTTTCAGGTCACCTGTATGCACAAAATGGCAAAGCGTTATTTGGAAGTGGAGCGGTACAAAACGACATCAAACATGCATGCACAATGTTGCTTTTTTTATTTCGATAGGAGATGAATTTGCGAAATAAAATTCAGCTGGGCTCTTTAGTAAGTGAGAATGCAAACATTTAAAAGGTGTTACTACTCGAGGGAAGAGCGGGGTGGAATGAGCTATTCATCGAAAGTACCAGATGGTGTTTTTTCTCTAATGCATTCAAAAGAGCAGCATTATATAGATGATGCATTCAAAATAGTAGGATGCCACAATAACAGCTAAAGTTTGAAAAATAAAATGTCCCCAAGTAGAATTTGTAGAATACAGACACCCAAAAAAACCCCCCCCCAAAAACCCAGAATTTAACCTGAGCTGGGATAGCTTTACAAGTGCTAGGTCAATTATGTGCAGTTTTCACAACCAAAGTAATTCTCCCAAGATAACCTCAATCAGTGCCAAACGAAGAAATGCAACACGGGCAATGATCAAGCAACAAACTGCACCACAAAACTCCAATTGATGAACAGGTGTTATAATAAAGTCGGAAACACGAAGGGAAAAAAATAATAATAAAATGAACAACCTTAAAGCACATCACAAACCCTCCAAAACGCGTTCTCTTTTCCATACAAAATGCTTGCAATGGAAAAGCATTGATGATGAGGGAAGTCTGAAGCTCAGAGGCATTTGTAGTGTGCACACAGGTACGATTCAATACAATAACTCTGCTAACCCGTTCTGGGTAGTAACGTTGCAAAACTCAGTTCGAGGTGTCGCCTGTGTAGCGGGGTTTCATCTTTGCATTCAACTGTGTTGTCTCATTGGCAGATGAAGGCTGCACAATAACGGGTGAGTCACCTGGTAAAGGACGATTCAGTTAGCGTGACACAAAGCATCATCATAAATTGCATGTTGTTGTGCACATGCACACAAAAAACTATTGTTATCCCCACCCTTAAAAAAACCAAAAAAAACAGGGGGATATTGTAATCAGCTCTGTCTGTCCGTCCGTCCGTCATGCTATCTCCTCCTAAACGGCTTTGCAGAAATTCACCAACTTGGTAGGTATAATCACCACATGGCACGAAGGTGCAAGAGCAGTATCATTTTTGGCCCTTACCCCTGGGATGGGGTCAAAAGGTCAAATAACAAATAAAGCCATTACGGGCACACATTCATACATTATTCAATGAAACTTTGTATATACAATCAATATTGGGAGGGACGCATGAAATATGGAACGATTTTTTGTCATTTGGCCCCCGGTTCATGCCCCAGCGCATTGGGACTTTGGGGTCACAGGGGTCAAAACGGGGGGGGGGGGGGGGGATATTTAAACTCAGTCATATGAGGTCATTCCTCATGGAACCTTTTGCCATCTTTCAAACTTTGCTTTAGGTGAGAAACGTGGGGATTCGCGATGGCGGAACATAGACTTCGCTCCAGTTATTTTTGTTGAAAATAAATTGAGATGGAGTGAAGTATCAATGCCAAACAAGGAAAAACAGGGCACAAGAAGAGGGATGTGGACTGTGTGCCCACTGCTAATGCGTTAAAGCCCGGAGGTGAGCACTTATTTTGAACAAACAACCGTGGAGACCAATGGGCCTTTTTGATGGGCCTTCTACATCACCTTTTTAATTTTTATTTTTTCTTGTACACAATGGCGAGGCTTGTGTAAGAGCTAACATTCATCACCAAAAAAAAACTGACATAAAACATGATAAAGGGCATGGGAGACAAGATGGGGAGAGAGAGGGAAACACACAAGTACAACAGTAGAGAACAGGGACACCGGGAGATCTGTGGGAGGAAGAGGGCTTGGGGGGAGGAGGCATGGGAAGGGGGCAGGGGGGGGGGGAGGCGAGGCATGGGAAGAGGCCGAGCTAGGAGGGGTGGGAGAGGTATAAAACACATGGACACTGTCAGGACTTCCAGGAAAGAAGTTGGTATTTCAAAAAAATGGATCTGGGGTGAATTAATGGGGGTAAGAAAAGATCAAGGTTTTGGATGGGGGAAGATAAGAGATGGTGGTGAACAGCTGTTTTAAAGACCTGGAGGTAGGAGTGCGATTGAAGAGAGTGAGGGAGTTTGTTCCAGAGGCGGGAGAAAAGAGGATTGAAAGAGTGAAGTGAGCAGAGAGTCTTGATTTTGGCAGTTTCACGAGAAAAGGGTTGCTGGCAGATCTTGCGCGACCTGCAGGAATATTTGGGAGACAGAGCACAGGCAGAGCTGGGGGAGCTAGGCCGGAGAGTAGTCGGTAGAAGACAGAAAGACCACCAACCTGCCTGCGTTGAGTGAGTGAAAGGCCCTTGGAGTTAGCTTCATCGCAGGAGATTCCAATGATTCTGAAAGCTTTAGTTTCAACAGCGTGACGCCGAGCTCGGTGTGAGGCAGGAGCACCAGCCCAGAGGGGAGTACAGTATTCCATTGAGCTGCGGATGAAAGCCTTGTATGTGGTGAGGAGCTCAGGTGTGCCAAGGAAGGACTTCACACGACGAAGGATACTCAGTCGGCGACTTGCTTTGGAGGCCAACTTGGAAATGTGGTTTTCCCAGGAAAGATCATGGCAGATAGTGAGACCCAAAAGATTGAGTGACAGAACTTCTTCAAGAGGATTGTTCACAAAGTATATGGGAGGGTTGTCTAGTCGAGAGACGTAGTGAGAGTGTGAGATTTGTCAGGATTGAAAGACATGTTCCACTTGTTTGACCAGTCTGTGATTTTCTCCAGGTCTGCAGAGAGTGAAGAGGCTGCAGACTGCCGATCTGAGGGATGAGGAATGGAGCGGCAGAGAGTGGAGTCATCAGCAAAGAGATAGAGAGGATTTTCAAGAGAGTCAGAGAGATCATTGATGAAGACCAGAAAAAGCACAGGGCCCAGAACACTGCCTTGGGGAACTCCAGCCAGAACAGGAAGGGGCGATGAGAGAAATCCATTCAGGGCCACACGTTGACTCCGACCAGAGAGGAAGTCCGCCAGCCATGCGTGGAGATTTCCATGGATACCAAAGGAGGAGAGTTTGGTGAGCAGAGTTGGGTGCCAGACCGTATCTAAGGCACGTGATATGTCGAGGGAGACAGCTCTGATTTCCTGTTTGGCATTAAGGACCTCCATCCATTGCTGACACAGCAGAAGCAGCATGTCCAGAGTAGAATGACCTGGTCCGAATCCAAATTGATGATCTGAGATCTGAGCCGGTCATTTTACGAATATACCCACCACAAATTGCAATAGTAATGAAACTTGGCATTTTTGCTTCTTTTGACCCATGTAATAACATAGTAAAAGTCAAGGAATAACGAGGCATTGGAACACATTCATTTCGAGCAACCACTTTTTGACAGTTATGCACGAAAATAAGCTAATAAAAATGCTCATGAGAAGTGTGAAAACCACAGGGGGACTAACAAGGGGTCGTGGAATGAGCGAGCCGCAAAGGATCACGTGGCTGCTGTCCACCCCCATATGTGCAGAGGTCAACATGGCTTTGCAAGAGTACACATCAGTGCAGTATGGGACCAGTGACCAGCACAAAGAACAAAGCGCAGCTCGACAAGGACGGGACACAGATGACACGCACAAACTTATTCGCTACCTGTCATCAAAGGATCCCTTTGGAAACGATCCAACTCTGCAAAGCATTGACACTGGCATCACAGCTGGAGATTCGGTCAATGCTGACCAAGCAGCGTCAGTCGGCAGGAAGATCTTAGATGGAATGCTTGACAAAAAGGTTCTTGATCACACGTTCAAGAAGAAAGATCAGGTTGTGACTCTTGACACACGTTCATCATTGAAAACTGGCAGACAATCCGTTCTGATAGATCCACAACTGTTGTTCCAACGTCTGAGTACGGCAGGATCACGCTGTGATGACCTCAAAGATGTCTTCAAGTACGAACTAAGCAGTTTCCCACCAGCACTGTTTAAGACCACTGATATCCTGCTTGAGGCCGACAAGCCAGCGCTAGCCGAAGCCATTTGGAAACAACTCCCCCTTGACGTTCGCAACACAGTGCTGCCACAGAATGTGCAATATGTTCTGGATGGTGGGGCATTGCTACACAGAATTCCTTGGAATTCTGGCGAGACATATGGAGGAATCGCCAGTCACTACGTGCGATATGTTGGAGACAGGTATGGTAACGCTGTCATAGTGTTCGATGGATATGTGAGCGCACCCTCCACCAAAGATGTAGCGCACAGCAGGCGCGTTCGATCTCACAGCAGTCCCCTTGTCAACTTCACAACGGACATGGTATGTACTATGAAGAAAGATGACTTCCTTGCCAACCAAACAAATAAACAACGTTTCATCAATCTACTGAGTGATGACCTTCAACGGCGGCACAACGCTGTTCATCATGCCAGGGCAGATGCAGATGTTCTCATAGTGGAGACAGCCATTGCATGTGCAAACACCAAGGACACCGTGATAGTTGGCGACGACACCGATCTTCTTGTTCTCCTTTGCAGTCGTGCAGGGCCCACATCTCACAACCTGTTCTTCCGACCTGAGCCTAAGCTGACGTCAAGGAGGCAAGCAAGATGTTGGAATATCGAGCAAGTGCAAAAGACACTTGGACGCAATGTTTGTGACAAGCTTCTTGTTGCACATGGACTCCTGGGTTGTGATACCACGTCAAGAATTTACTCGATTGGCAAATCAACAGCCTTGAAGAAGCTGAACTCCAGTGCGTATTTCTCCGAGCTTTTGGCAAACTTCAACACTCCTGGAGCGTCAAAAGAGGATGTCATGACAGCTGGAGAGAATGCCCTGGTTTGCTTGTATAATGCCCAGCCCGGGGAAACACTGGACATGCTGAGGCTTCAACGCTTCCACCAGAAGGTTTCAACAAGCACTGTCAGAGTTGAGCCTCGTACCCTGCCCCCTACATCAGCATCTGCAAAGCAACATTGCCTACGGGTGTATGTTCAGGTTCAGCAGTGGCAAGGAGTTGCCATGGATGCCAATGGTTGGGGATGGGCTATCCGTGACGAGAGAATGGTTCCCGTGATGACCGAGATGAAGCCTGCTCCAGATTACCTTCTAGATGCCATCCACTGTGGCTGCAAAACAGACTGCAGCACCCTACGATGCAGCTGTCGCAAGTACAGCCTGGAATGCTCTTACGCATGCAGTGAATGCAAAGGACTTCACTGTTCTAATGTGACCTTGTCAGAACCAGAAAGTGATCCAGAAGAAGAATAAGCTCTTAGGTTGGTGCTTGAATCGCAGTTCATTCAATTATTAAATAAAACACTTTTTTTTTTTTTCAATATATATATATTTTTTTCAATATTATTTTCAATATTATTTAACGATTTTTTTTGTATATATAATACGATATGAACTTGTTCACATAAAGCCATTACATTGCAGGCCTCAGGGACATAAAATTGCAGGTTCTCATAAGGATTTAGCACGGAAACAGTTTTTGGTCTGAAAAATTTATGCAGATTTTCGCTTAAAACCTTCTCTTAAAGATTGCAAAAATTGGAAATGTTCCAATGCTCCGATTCTCCTTGACTTTTAGTATGTCATTCTCCACTAAATTTGACATTGAAAAATGCATGTTTCATTACTATTGCAATTTGTGGTGGGTTCGACCCCAAAATGGCGTAGATTGACTGGACTAAAGAGGAAGGATTTGATGTCAGAAGCGATAATGAATTCCATGACCTTGCTGATTATTGGGAGCAGGCTGATTGGTCTGTAGTTGCAAGGATGTGTTTTTGCTCCTATTTTGTGTAAAGCGGTAATGTTTGCTGATTTCAAAGCAGATGGCAGATGACCTTGAGTAAAAGAGAGGGTGAAGAGAACAGAGAGATGGTGAGCTCGAGCGGCAGAGCAGGATTTTCGGACCTGTGGGCTGATGCTGTCTGGTCCAGTTGCAGAATCAGTCAAGGTTTGACAAAAACTTATCCACCTCATCAGGAGAGGACACAGATTCCAGGAGCAGCTGGGTTCGACTGGGTAAGGTGGGTACAGAGAGAGATGGCTTCGGGCACAAGATTTAGAGGCAAACACAGAGTTGAGGCATTCAGCTTTTTCACGTGCGGAGTCAGCTGTGTAGCCGTTTGAGGTAAGGGAGGGGATGGAGGGGGAACAAACACCAGAAACAAATTTGACCAGATGCCACCAGGATTTGGAAGAGGGAGACAGGTTTGAGAGTTCAGTCTTGAGAGTAGAGAGATATTGTTTCCTGGCTCTCCTGAGAGTACACACACACTTGTTCCGATCTTTGTGAAAAGAACTGGAGATTGCCTTCAGTTGGATTAGCCTTCCATGAGATGAGGGCAAGTTGTTTCAGGGCAACTGCCTCACCACAAGCTTCAGTGTACCATGGACGGGAGGAAGGGTATGGCAACTGAAGACGAGATGGGATAAATCTGTGCATGAGAGAGAGAGAGAGAGCAATTTACTTTGGAAGAATTCCCAGGAAGAGTTGATGTCAGAGGCGTTAGAGATGGGAGACCGGTCCAGATGATTGATGGCTGCTTGAAGACCGTGCCAGTCAGCCTGAGTGAAATGCCAGACTCTTCGGCGCTGAGGAGGCTCTCTGAAAATGGCCAGAGAGATATCCACAAGATATAACAAGCAAATGATCAGAAGAACTGATTGGAGCAGAAGAAGAGTAGCAGACATTTGCAGGGAAGTTAGTCCTAACCAAGTCTAGAAGAGCAGATACTCCATTGACTGAGATCCGGGTCAGGAAATTGACAGATTGTGTTAGTCCTAGTGAGTCACAGAAGTCCATTGCTGAGGTGCCATGGCTGGTGAGAGAGGTACCGACACCCAGCCAGCTGGCACGATGACAGTTGAAGTCACCACATATGAGGAAGAGTTGGGATGAGTGGATATAAGTTGGGTCCATGTTGTTCGACAGCGAGATGTAAATGGAGTCATCACTGTTTGGAGGACAGTACAGAACACATATGAACAAAAGGTGGGAGTGGAGAGGAAGCCATAGCCCGAGGTACTCCTGAGGGTGTGGTGGGGGGCGGGGGGGAGTGGGCAGTGCAGGGAGAGTGAGGAAGATAGTTTTTGATAAAGATAAAAACCACACCACCAGGACGAGGCTGAGGTCTATCATACCGGAGGAGGGAGTAACCAGGAAGAGATATTAAGGAATCAGAGACATCTTGAAGGAAGAAAGTTTTTGTTAAGCAGATTAAGTCTGGATTGTCAGAAGCAACCTGTATGGAGAGATCAATCAGGTTTGAGCGAAGGCCCCGGATGTTTGAGGTCCATACCATTAAGGAAGAGGGAGGGGGAGCATCAGGTACAGGACAGGACAGGGAAGGGGTAGGGTAAGATGAGGGGTGAGAGGGGGAGGTCGGGAGAGCTGTTGATAGTGTGTCAGAGATTGCAGAAGAGTTAGGAGAAAGGGAAGAATGAGGAGGACAAAGGGTTTGATGGTGATGGGATGAGGAAATCAATCAAGAAATCAAGATGATATCAAAGATTGATATCACCTAACATGGCAATTTCTTGAGAAATCAAGTGCTGTTTTGGGCCGAAGCAAGCAAGCATGGCCACAGGGAATTCTTTGTGTGATATGATTGACACAGCAGCCTCAAAGTATCACAATAAGCGAGAGGTCTTTGCGCTGTCGAAGGGCAAGGGCAAAACAGACTACTAAGACTAAGGCAGGGCTTTCAGGATGTTATCATGGAATTGTAAAAAATTGCAGCAATGTTGGAAGGAATAATAAAGAAGGAGCTGATTCTCTCGGTCCCCGGCCTTTTGGTTGGTATGAGGAATAGATGGGTAATATGAAAGTTTAAATCTTGAACGTTTTTTGAAATACCTTGTACAAAAGCCAAGTTACCAAGATGGTTGCCATGACAACATAATTCAGCCAATCACAGACATGATCTATTCTGGTTGAGACAATGTCATGATAATGTGAGGAATAGATATCTGCAATATGAAAGCTAAATGTACAATGGTTTTTTAAATACGGTACCACGTACACAAAAGTACAAAAGTACATAGAAATATCTACAGCTGCACCAAAGCAGGCAACTTGTGCGCCAAAAGGACACAAGAACTTCGGTTGGTTGGTTGGTTGTAAGACCAAGAAAGACTTTTTCAGTGTCTATGAAAACTAGCTGCAACCACCCCACCTCACTTGCCAAACATCTATAGCTAATAGAGGAAAGCATCGAGTTTGTGCTGGACCCTCTTCACCAAGGATTCAATGTTACTGTACGGCAGGATAGCTGAGAGGTATGTGGACTATGTGCATTGTGCACTCACCGTTGTGCTGGCTTTGAATCTCATCTCGACCCAGCTGTAAACTGGCATTCTGGTGTTTCATATTCAGGGCAAAGAATCAATGTGTGTGCCTTCCATCGGAAGGACGTTAAGCTGCAAGCCCCATTTGCCAGCATTGGCTGTTGATTGACCTTGAAGATGCCACGATACTTATTCGAATAAGCATAGGTGATTTTTTTTATCTTGGGCAAATTCCTGTCTTAACCAGTAGGGAGCACTGCATCGATGTCACAGCCAAACCCCAGTAATGACCTAACATACAGCTTGGTGCTTCACAGAAAAAGAATGAAAGATTCCACGCTATGCCGTACGATACTACACCTCACTGTCAAGCTGACAGCAGATTCCATCTCTGCCGATCTGGAAAGACAATATTGCTGGTTTCACAATGGAACATGCCATTCATTCCAGAAAAATGTCATTCTTCCGTCGTCGTCTTTCCAGAAGGAATGCCAAAGCAAGCACCTATCTTTTTTGATGATCAATCACTCAGAGATTCAGTCACTTGAACTTCTGGGTCTCACAATCAGTCAAGACCTCTCCTCGGAAGGCCATATAATCAAAGCCTACCTTCAAAGCCAGCTCTAAACTAGGCACCCATCATTATACAAAGTCATTCCTTGTTGAAAAAAAGAGCTTCTGATGGCATGTAAAACCTTTATCTGTAGTTATATGGCGTACTGCTCCGAAAAATCGGCCGATTTAGAAGTGGTAAATCATGACATCATAGTGCATTGTGCACACATGAAGTGGATACCATGCTGGATCAGTGCCGTGCCCATGATTGACATTATTGAGTGGCTGTGAATCGATACATTTAAACTCCCTTCTATAATCGATTGGTGTATAAGCGTATCGAGTTAATTTCAAAATCATAATTTTATTAAGGATTTTTGAAACCTCCTACCTACCTTACAACATCTGATGGGACCCCAAAACGCTCCACAGGAGGTTTGGCGGGGCTTAGCCCCAAAACTGAGGGAGTAGTTTGGAGACGGACAGACGGTCGGATGGATACTCCTGTTTTATAATATAGATGTGTACATATAGAGATATGTACATATAGAGATATGTACATATAGAGATTATATATATATATATATGTACATATAGAGTACATATATATATATATATGTCTATGTGGTGGAGAGGTTGGGTATGTGACAGACGAAATGGTTAGATTTTGGTAAAGATCCGAAAATCCGAATCTAAGAATTTTTCAAGTGATTCTTCACTATTGGGAGATAGGGCCAAAAACGATAAATAGCAGGATATCTCAAAAAGTTGTGGACAACTTTTGACAAAACTTGGTGAATGAGTTGGGCAGGTGACAAGAACAAGCTGATTAGCTTTTGGTTCAGGACCGGATCCAGATCTGACCTTTCAGTGGGATACAAAACGGAGATATGCTCTCCAGAGTGCCGTTATAATTACCTCCGCCACCAAAGGTGGATGGAGGTTATGTTTTCACCCCTGTCTGTCTGTCTGTCTGTCTGTGAACAAGATATCTCAAAAAGTTGTGGACTGATTCGGACGAAATTTGGCAGAGGTCTTGTGTGTGACACATACGATATGAATCTGGTGAATATCCGGATTCAGATCCGGCTCGTAGAATTTTCCAAGTGATTCTTCAACATTGGGAGATCGGGCCAAAAATGATAAATAGCGGGATATCTAAAAAAGTTGTGGACGGATTTGGACGAAACTTGGAGAGGTTGCGAGTGCGACAAGGAAGAATAGAGTCGTTTTTGGTGAAGATCTGTATCTGGATAGAAGAATTTAAGTGATTCTTCACCATTGAGATACAGTATATGGCCAAAACGATATATAGCAGGATGTCTCAAAAAGTTATGGACGAGTTCTGACATGGACGAATTATGACAAAACTAGGTGCATAAATTAGTCAGGTGACAAGAAGAAGCCGATTAGATTTTGGTTCAGGTCTGGATCCAGATACGACCTATCAGTGGGATACAAAACGTAAACTGTTCACCCGGCGGAGGTACGCTCTCTACTGAGTGCCGTTCTAGTTAGTCATGTCTTTCTTGGGCACTGACAGGAGGTACACACACTTGCCTCTAAAGCTGTCTAGCCTGGGTTCCAATCTTGACCCAGTTATAAACAGTAATCCCTGTGTTTCACAGACAGGGTGATTCATCGATGTGTGTGCCGTCCCTCGGATACGTTAACCTGGCACCCCGTCTGGCGACATTAGTTGGTGAACGCTAACAATCTGATGGTGTCCTTCGCGAAGAGCAGGCAAGCTATTGGCAGCACCACGAACAAATTACAAATTCCTGCCGCAACTACTTAATCGAACATCAGGCTGGGCCAGGCGTTTCGTGTGAAATACTTGGGCCAAACTTCCCCTGGCCAACCCCACAATTGGGATTAAGAGTGGCCGCTAAAAAAGAAGTTGTGTCAAATTTCACGAATCGTTTTTCATGCCTCTGCCGAGGAAGTTGCATGAGGCATTATGCGTTTGGGTTGTTCGTCCGGCTGTTCACGTGTCCATCCATGAAAGGTTTTTTTTTTTAGCTCACTTGGAACGAAGTTCAGGGGAGCCTATGCGATGGCACGTCGTCCGTCCGTCAGTAAACACTTGAAACTTCTTCTCCGAAACCACTGATGGGATTGCGACCAAATTTGGCACAAATGATATTTGTTGTGTTGTGACTAAAGTTTGTTCACGGCATTAAAAAAAAATCGAGGTCTAAGGGAGTTTACCGGGGTCAAATTGGGCCAGGTTTGACCCCCCAAAATAGGAATTTGCTATTTCCTCTGAAACTACACACAATATTTTGATGAAACTTTATCACAACCTTCACCACCAGTGATGTACTAAAGGTTGTTTGCGGCATTAAAAAAAAAAGTGACCCTTTAAGGGTCCGCGGGGGGTAGGGGGGAAGTTGCTCCCCAAAATAGGTATTTGCTTTCTTCTCAGAAACTACACACGCAATTTCGATGAAGCTTCACCCCAACCTTCATCACCCGTGCTGTACCAGTTTGTTCAAGGCATTAGAAAAATTGGGGTCTGAGGAGGTATACGGGGTTGGGGGACAGGGGGGTTCCCCCCAAAATAGGTATTTTTTGTTTGTTTGTTTGTTTAAAGTCTTATGATTATGTTAGTATGATTCTACATGTTGCCCTGTCTTCTAGCAATCATTGAAATTGGTTTAAAATACCTTTAGTCAGTGCAGTATACCGTTTATTCTACCAGGTGAGCCCTAAGTGTATTGCCCCTATGTTTACCTCCACCACCAAAGGTGGATGGAGGTTATGTTTTCACCCCTCTCTTGGTTTGTTTTCATGGAGTTTATGTCTGTCCTCCATGTCTGTTTGTGAACAAGATATCTCAAAAATTTGTGGACGGATTCAGACGAAATTTGGCAGAGAGGTAACGTATGTGACAAGGAAGAAATTATTAGATTTTGGTGAAGATCCGGATTCAGATCCGGCTACTAGAATTTCATTTTAAGTGATTTTTCACCATTGGGAGATCGGGCCAAAAACGATACATAGCAGGATATCTCAAAAAGTTGAAGACATATTTGGACGAAACCTGGTGGACCGGTTGGGTGTCTGACAAGGACAACTATATTCGATTTTGGTGAAGATCTGAATATGGATTCGGATCTGAGAATTATTTAATTTTTAAGTGATTCTTCACCACTCGGTGATAGGGCTAAAACCAACATATTGCAGGATATCTCAAAACGTTATGGATGGACTTGGACGAAACTTGGTGGATAGGTTGTGTGTGTGAAAAGGACGAATCGATTCAATGTTGGTGAAGATCCGGATCTAGCTCGGAGAATTTTTTTAATGATTCTTCACCTTTGAGAGATAGGACCAAAAACGATACAAAGCAGGATGTCTCAAAAAGTTGTGGACGGATTATTTTGATTAAATGCGATTCTGTGTTGTGATTTTCTGGTCGACTCTAGAATACAAAACGTAAATTGTTCACCTGGCAGAGGTATGCTCTCTACTGAGTGCTGTTCTAGTTGTTACTGCGATAACTTGAGAACGGGTGAAGGGATCTAAGTCGAACTTGGTACAGGTGTGTGTAAAGATGAACTGATTTTTAGATTATGGGGTCAAAAGGTCGGATTTGGACGAAACTCGGTGGACAGGTTGTGAGTGTGACAAGGACCAATCGATTCGTTTTTGGTGAAGATCTGGATCTAGATAGAATAATTTAAATGATTCTTCGCCATTGAGAGATAGGGCCAAAAACGATATATAGCAGGATGTCTCAAAAAGTTATGGACGAGTTCTGACATGGATGAGTTATGACAAAACTAGGGTGCATACATAGGTCATGTGACAAGAACAATAAAGGTCCAGTTTGGTAAAAATTCTGTTACCGAGCTAACTTCTGAACCAGTGATGGGATTTGGACCAAAAATGGTGTAAGTGTATATGATGATACAAGGATTAACCGATTGTATTTTGGCGTCAAGGGTCAGAGGTCATGATTAGTTTAAAATGTGATACTTGAGAACAGCTGAAGGGATTTAAATGAAATTTGGTGCCAGTATGTATAATGATGGAATAATGTTGGCGAAGGCATATTGGTCGACGTCGCGACGTCGAAGAGTGCAGTTCTAGTCTGCGATGTTTCTATTTTAGCTTCTTGTTCTAAATGTATAGGCTGGTGCAAAAATGTGCCATGTAAAAGGTTAATAAAAACACACTAGCCACTGGTGGAATGGGAAAAAAAAAAAAAAACTCACTTCTACAGGCCAGGTCAAGATGCATTGCAATCAAAAGTCTCAAATTGTCATGTTCAGTGCCTAGTACATAAAATGTCTTCTCGTCAAAGATGTGCAATTGGAGGTGGTGGTGAACCATCTATCTATAATTCCAGTAATCTCTGTCTGTCTGTCTGTACGTTTGTTTGTCTGTGACCGCTGTTTCTCGACAACCACGGGTCCGATATACTTTTAACTTGCCAGGTATATTGCTGGGGACCCGAGGATGTGCCTTTTCAAGGTTTCATATTAATCGGACAATTACTTACCGAGCTATGTCCAAAAAACGATTCAACCAATCAGAGAGCAGCGAACGATCGCGTGTGCCGGCGTTGCGAATGGACCAAACCATTCCATGTAAATAGAGGGGGGGGGTTCTGTGGTCGTTGCGAATGGACGAAACCATTTCATGTAAATAGAGGGGGGGGATTGTCACTGTACTCGCAAGCCGTTCGCCGTTCGCTTTGGCGTTGCGAATGGACCAAACCATTTCATGTAAATAGAGGGGGGGGATATAATTTTAGATAGATATATAGTACGGGCATATATATAGTACGGGCATGCCCTAGTACTACGCAATTGCAGTAGCCTATTTTCCAACAACTTAAGACCCTCATTAAAAGACAACATTTCATCAGTAGCTAGTTCTTTATCCAATCTGCCAGGCTTCCCAAAAATACTAAACTTATCCACTTGAGGAGCTTGAACGATTTTCAAAATATGATACCATGGTTAAATTGGTCTATCAGAAATGCAATCATTTTCATTAAATAACATTTGCTCATCGTTCATACCAAGTGATCCATATATAATCAAACCAGTGACAGATTCCGCAGAAGGAAACAACTTGTAATCTCAAATACCTTCTCACAACTTATAATATAATATATTTATTTGTCTGTGTACTTTAAATTCTTTCAACAACAACACTTGTCACATTCGAGGAGAAGGGGTTTTAAAGCTCTGCTGACAAAGCCAGCTATAATTACATTTTTAGGTGTTCAAAAGTTCTCATTTATTCAAACAATCACTTACTAATGCGACTTTAGCAATCCAATCATTGGCTCGAAAAACAAAAATAAAAACATTTTTTCATGAATTCCTACCAAAGTTTGCTCGATTATTTAAAAAAATCAAATAACAACCTGGAAATCAGCAATTTTAATCAAGAATTCACTTTCTGCCGTCAAAATCCCAGCTAATCCAAGAAATGTTGAAGCTGACGTACGTTTGCTCTTAAACTTGGGGACTGTGTTCATAGACTTGTAGATTCATTGTTCAAGGGGAATAGCACAAGAGGTGGGCTGGTTTCTTACAGTTACTGTTCATGGCACACACATCAGCACATGCAGTTAAACATCCACCAAAATAAAATAAACACCAAGTTCAACTTAGAACACAAAAGCAAAAAGCTGAAAATAATACGTGAGCTGCTAAGGCATTTGAATGGAATACGTTTTTCAGTCTATGACATTGAAACAAAAAAAAGTTACAAAATGAAAACATCACAGCATTTAAATAAATAATAGGCACTCTCACTCAGTATTGTACTTTACTGTGAAAGAAAAGTCAAGAAGAATTAATTAATTATGGTCCTGGCGGAGGAGAAGGTGGAAAGACCCGTTCAAAACCACTCGGACAAAGAGGCCTTCTCCGTGTCGTTTTCTAATGAGAAGCATCACATTCCTCCTCAGAAATCATAACTCCGCATGACAGTAGAGCAACCACCTATAGACCAGTCAGCTTGCTACTTGTAATGAGCAAAGGAATCAAGTTCAAAATCAATGCTGAAATCAGGTCATTCCATTTCTCATATCATCTAAATATGAATCAACAGTTTGATTTCCACCCCAGCCAAACAACTCTGGACAGGCTATTCCTCCCTGCACAACGATGAATAGAGACCCTGAATCATAAACAAGAGGCAAAGGGCTATCACTTACCTTCAAACATTCTGGCATTCAGCCCTGCTCACCAAGTCATCTGATTTGGCATTTATACAGATATACAGTCACGTGAAAAAGTAAGTACACCCCATGTAAAGTTTTGAATTTTTCAACATACAGCTATTTGATCTTCATTTCAACAATATTGATAGATAAAGGCGATTTGTTATTGATAACACATATCATGAAACATTTACATTTTGTAGTCCATTGTATAATTTAAATAAACATAAATGCAAATTTCGCATGTGGAAAAAGTAAGTACACCCTTGGCTCTAAAAGGTGGTATTGCCCCCTTTGGCAGAAAGGACCTCAAGTAGGCGTTTCTTATAACTGTCTAACAGTCTCTGACATCGACTGGGAGAAATTTTTGCCCACTCCTCCATGCAGAATTCTTTCAGCTGTGTGATGTTTGAGGGGTTTCTTGTATGCACAGCTCGTTTCAAATCCCCCCACAACATCTTGATGGGATTTAGATCCGGGCTTTAACTTGGCCATTCCAGAACCCTCCATTTCTTTCTTTTCAGCCATTCCTTGGTGGATTTACTGGTATGTTTAGGGTCATTGTCATGTTGCAAGGTCCACCTTCGGTTGAGCTTCAACTTTCCGACAGATGGCCTCACATTATCCTCAAGCACCTTCTGGTACAATGAAGAATTCATCGTGATTCTATGATGGTGAGCTGCCCAGGCCCTGATGCAGCAAAGCTGCCCCAAACCATAATATTTCCACCACCATGCTTTACAGTTGGTATCAGGTTCTTGTGGTCAAATGCTCTCTTTGGTTTTCGCCATACATGTCTTCTGGTACTGTGGCCAAATAGCTCTACCTTTGACTCATCTGTCCAAAGCACATTGTTCCAGAAGTGCTGGGCTTTACCTAGGTGTTCATTGGCAAACTTTAGTCTTGCCCTGATGTTCTTTCTGGACAGCAAAGGTTTCCTCCTGGCATACCTCCCATGTAGGTCAAATTTGTGCAACCTCTTTCTAATGGTAGACTCGTGCACTTTGACATCAACAGTGGCAAGAGCTACGTGTAGGTCCCATGATGACATTCTGGGGTTCTTAGAGACTTCTTTCAGCATCTTGCGGTCTGCTCTCGGGCTGAACTTGCTGGGGCGGCCTGGCCTGAACAAGTTGGCAGTTGTTTGGAATCTTCTCCGCTCGTAGATGATCTTCCGGACAGTCGAATGATTGATTTCAAATTGTTTGGAGGTCTTTTTAAATCCCTTCCCAGACTCATAGGCATCGATAACCTTCTTTCTGAAGGCCTCAGAGAGCTCTTTTGATCTTGGCATGGTGACGCCGCACACTTCAACAACAAAGAGGAAACCAAACGAAATGTCTGAGGTTTAAATAAGGCAGGTTCCTCCAAGATCCTCTCTAACGATGTTCTAATCATTTGCACCTGAGCTGGTGCACCTGATTCTAATTTTAGGTATTTGAAGTAATGATAAATGTAGGGGTGTACTTACTTTTTCCACATGCGAAATTTGCATTTATGTTTATTTAAATTATACAATGGACTACAAAATGTAAATGTTTCATGATATTTGTTATATTATGTCACCTTTATCTATCAATATTGTTGAAATGAAGATCAAATCGCTGTATGTTGAAATATGTTGAAAAAGTCAAAACTTTACATGGGGTGTACTTACTTTTTCACGTGACTGTGTATATTTTTTTGCATACAAGATCGAGGCTCGTGAAAGAGCTAACATTAATCACAGAAAAAGTCAAACCGACACATAAAACCGAAAATAAGGGGAGTGGTAGACAAGATGGGGAGAGAGGGGGAAGGACACAAACACAACATTTGAGAGCAGGGACATTGAGAGAACTGTGGGAGGGAGAGGGCTTGGGGGGAGGTGCGAGAGGGCTTGGGGAGGTGGGAGAGGTATAAAACATATGGACACTGCAAGGACTTCCAGGAAAGAAGTTGGAATTTCAAAAAAGTGTATCTGGGGTGAATTAGCGGGGGTAGAAAAGATCAAGGTTTTGGATGGGGGAAGATAAGAGATGGTGGTGAACAGCTGTTTTAAAGACCTGGAGGGAGGAGTGGGATTGAAGGGAGTGGGGGAGTTTGTTCCAGAGGCGGGAGAAAAGGGGGATGAAAGAGTGAAGGTGAGCAGAGAGCCTAGATTTTTGCAGTTTAACCATAAGAGGGTTGCTGGTAGATCTTGTGCGATCTGTAGGAATATTTGGGGGACAGAGCACAGAGAGAGCTGGGGGAGCAAGGCCAGAGAGGAGTCGGTAGAAGACAGAAAGACCACCAACCTGCCTGCGGTGAGTGAGTGAAAGGCCCTCGGAGTTAGCTTCATCGCAGATTCCAATGATTCTGAAAGCTTTGGTTTCAACAGCGTGAAGCTGAGTTAGGTGTGAGGCAGGAGCACCGGCCCAGAGGGGGGAACAGTATTCCATTGAGCTGCGGATGAAAGCCTTGTATGTGGTGAGGAGCTCAGGTGTGCCAAGGAAGGACTTCGCACGACGGAGGATGCCCAGTCGACGACTGGCTTTGGAGGCCAGCTTGGAAATGTGGTTTTCCCAAGAAAGATCATGGCAGATAGTGAGACCCAAAAGCTTGAGCGACAGAACTTCTTGGAGAGGATTGTTGAGAAAGTAGATGGGAGGGTTTTAGTAGATGTAGTAGTTGTAAAGTACATGGAATTGTTGAGAAAGTAGATGGGAGGGTTTTGGTAGATGTAGTAGTTGTAAAGTAGATGGGAGATGGCTAACTTCTTTCTTGCATGCAAACAGCATGTAGTGCTTGATGACTTTAGCTCTTGCTTTGGAGACTGGCATAGCGTTTCACTACATATTGGACCAATTCTCTTCTTTGTTTCCATTGAATAGTTGCCTTTTTAAAATATAACGCACTTAGATAGATGACTACTCCAGTGATATTGGAAGTATCCCTCATAAGCAGACCTCTAAAAGATCAAAAACTGGTCCAATGCCAATAACACACTTTCAAATCCAAGTAGGTGCCACATCCTCACAGTCTTTCTTCAAGAACCATCAACCAAACACGCTTATTAACTCTGCCACTGAAGGTGGACAAAGCTTATGTTTTCACCGTTTGTCTATGAGAAGGATATCCCAGAAGAAAGAAAAAGTTGTGGACTAATTCAGACGAAACCTGTTGACACCCTTGGTGACATGACAAAACTTGTTCAGACACCCAACCTTGGTGGACAGGTTTGGTGGCTGACAAGGACGAATCGATTAGATTTTGGGGAAGGTCCAGATCCAGATACAAGAATTTTTAAAATTTAACAAGTTACTCTTCACCATTGAGAAATAGGGCTGAAAACGATATATAAAATAATATGCCAAAACGTTGTGGATGGATGACAAAATTTGGTGGATGAGTTGGGTATGTGACAAGAACAAGCTGATTAGATTTTGGTTGAGGTCTGGATGCAGATCCGGCCTAACTGTGATACAAAATGTAAACTGTTCAGCCTGGTGGAGCTAGGCACTCTACTGAGTGCCGTTCTAGTCCAATTCTGACAACTTTTAAAGGTTCAAACCCTGAGCTATTGGGCCAAACGATCATATATGAATTCTTCTGAAGAGATCACATTTCCAAGCTGGCCACAGAAAGCAAGGCATAGACTGTGCATTATGTGCATTATGCACCAGAAGAAAGGTTTTCCTTGGTTATGCAGAACTTTTAATGGCCTGCAAAGCATTCGTTTGAAGCACAATGAAGAACTGTTATTCTGTGTGGGCCAAGACACCTGGCATTCACTTCTCACTCATGGAGGCCGTGGATCGTAAGGCTGCCATAAAAAGTCGACTGCTTTCTCACTGTCTAACAATTGATGGTCTTTTGCTCATCTACCAGCCCTTTTCCTGTCTTGATTCATCTACCCTTTCAGCTGTCTGCCCTTCCCCAGCTCAAACAAAGGAAACACAGTAACCTCCTCCTTTTCAACCTTTCAAAGTCCAGATTTCTTGCTCCTCTGTTTTTACCTCCACCACCAAAGGTGGATAGAGCTTGTTTACACCCCTATTTGTATGTCTGCCTGTGAGCAGGACATCTTGAGGTTGTGTACTGATTCAGACGAATGTTGGTGGACAAGTTGGGTGCATGACATGGACGAATTACTTCGATTTGGGTGAAGATCCGAATAGGACAATTTTTTAAATTTTCTTTATACTGTGGGACCCCGCTATTCGCGGGAAATACGTTCCTGGAAAATCCTGCATATTGCGAAACAGTGAATAGTGGGGCATTGTTTCAATGGAAAAAGGGGGGATAGGTTCCCAAGTTGTGAAAATCCACGAATAGAGAGGAACAAACCACGAATGGCGAGGCAAAATCTGCGAATGGTGAGGCAAATCCCGAGAATGTCGACGATAATCCACGAAAGTCGATGAAAGTCCCGGAAATGGCAGGACAAAACCCGTGAATGTCGCCGATAATCCGTGAAGGTCGATGAAAATCCCATGAATGTATGCCACGACATTGTTTCAATGGGGAAAAGGGGGATAGGTTATATGTTCCCGGCAGTGCCCGATTCATAGGGGAAATTTTTTAAAGTTTAAATGTTTTCGACTGCAAATGCACATGATTACAGTTTCACAAAAAATGCGTACCAAAAAAACCGACAACACCAGGTACCATTTCCAATTTATTGAAGGAATGCGCTCAGTTTATTAAAAGTGCTTAACCAGCTTAACCATACCGTACCTTGAAAGTAAAAAAAAAAACACCACCATCATGTACCGTTTAAATTTTTTATTTTACAAACACACGCAACTTTCAAATGATGATGATGATGATTATTATTATTATTATTATTAATTAAAATCCCATGAATTCCTCGAACTTTGAGGGTGACCTAAATGATGGTGCAGCAAAATCGTGCACTAAGGGAGAGCCAGGAGAGGTAGGAGAAGGTGAGTACATTGGTGAGAATGCTGGTGAGGACGCTGAGAGGGCGGCAGGAGAGGGTGTTGATGGTCTTGAGGTGGAGGGAGCAGGGCTGAAGAAATGGGTAATGGGGAGCTGCCTGACAGATTGGCCAACATTTTGATGTAGCTCTTTGTATGGGAGCAGCACATCATCCAAGCCCCTCTTGAACTTGAGGTACCTCTCCACGACTGGGTCAGCATCTTGCACCCAGTCGGCAATCGCTCGCATGTCCTGCAGCACCTCGCCCAGGAACTGGACTGTGAGGTTGGACTTCGGTACCTCTTCCTCATCACTGCCTGCCTCCTCCTCCTCCTTGGAAACCTTTGGAATGGCCTTCAACTCATCCTCAGCGAGCGGGTTTAGGGAACGGTTCAGCATCATGGTTATCAGCATGAAGTCCCTCGTAGGCGTGTTGTCCTCGATACATATTCTGAGAGTCTTCTCCCTCCTTTCCATCTGGACATCTCAGGCATGGGTGACCACCTTCGTATTAAATGCAGTGCTCGCTGAAACTCTCTCACGAATTGCCTTCTCCTTCTTCCGTATGTAGCGAACGATGGAATCGTTGACGCCGTAATGCCTGCCCACAGAGGCCACACTCTCTCCTCTCAAAAGCCGGTCGAGCAGCTCCATTTTCTGGCTCAGGCTCATCCCTTTCTTCTGCCTCTTGGGAGTCGACATATCTCCGGCACTGGTCTTGCGCTTGGGAGCCATGATTGAACGATGAGCAGAGCGAGAGTCAAAAACGCAGGTCAAAGCAACGGAACGAGAAGAATGATCGAGATCCAGGACACAGTCTGTATATGTAGGAATGCGAGCATTGTGGGTAGCTGCGGGATGGGTGAATCTCCTGGACATTTTTTGTGGGGGATGTTATCGGATGTTGCCGTATTGAGCCTGTCTGCTAATTTCAACAATATATTTAATGAAGCATTTGCCTTCTATAAATCGCGGGGTTGACATGTTTACGCAGCTGATGGAACATCTCTTGAAGCGTTTTCATTGTGTAAGATCTCTGATGATGTTTTATCATAAATTGCAAATTGTAATAGATTTAATGAAGCGTTTGCATTCTATAATTCGAGGGGTTGACTTGTTTTCGTAGTTGGTGGAACATCCCGCGAAGCTCTCAATTATAGTCCAGCTAAAATTTACGGCCACAAAAGCCATGAAAACACAAATCACACAGCAGTGAATGTACAAGCAGGTCATGCTCGTGGCTCGTAGATGTTTTTTTTGCGTACGTACGTATGTCCAGCTGCTTTATACATGGCTGGTGAAAGATGGGTTTTATAAATGTGTCACGCTAGTGTTACGGATTCGTCACTTCCGTCTTTGTGGTTTTCATCCACTGGAAGCATTTTTAGTTCCATGTACTATTATTATTATAGTTTGAGTCGATCAAATTTGTATGTATTTACAAAAATTCTCTAAAAATAGCGGCAAAAGTTATTTATCGAAAAAAAGTTGTACTTTCACAAATTCCGTGGATGTCAGTGACCATCGTGAGATATGTACAAATTGAGACAAAAAATTTAGAAAAAAAAAGAAAATAATCATGATTTACACAAAAAAAAACGAAAATCTGCACACAACCCGAACAATTTTTCACAGGTTCATCATCGTACTGTATAGATGACAAAGGCTTACCTTGTTCACCTGGGCAGTCGATCCCCGTACGGGCCACCAAGGGGACCAAAAAAAAACAACAACAACCACGGTGCCCGAAAAAGGCCAATCCCCGCTTTGCGGGGAGAAAATGGCCTCTAAAGGTGTTTTTCTTTTTTGAGTGAAATGGAGATAACTGTCTTCAAAAGGAAAAATTAGTGTTTTAAAAGAAAAACGAAATGGATTGGGAGAAACCGGAAGAGGGAGAAGAGGAGGCTGAAGCGGAGCAAGTGAGGACGGGAGAGAAAGGCCGATCGGCTTCAAGGTATCGAGCGGACGCTGGCGAACGTTGGTCACGAGCGAATATTGGTTTCCCCGGGAAAGGGATTCCTGTGACAGAGTCGATATCGCTGTGGCAGATAAACTTGCGTGAGGGGTTTTGTGGTTCCGAAGTGAATCGTTGTTGAAGAGCAGGTACGCCTCCATTACGGGCCCGTCCACCATTTCACCTCACTCCAGCCATTTCACCGTGCCCCAGCCGTTAGCCTGGTTCGCGTGTGTAACTTGGATTTCGATTGGGAATTCGCTGTTTTCCGCTTAGGGAGCCGCTGCTTGTTCATATCAGCGTCATTGTCTGGTGAACCGAAGGTGTGAATTCCCAGTCGCCTTTTGGGTGAACTTTTGCCTGACCGACGTCGGCCCGACACCCACCCAGCGGCTCTTCGGCAGCGTCGACTGTCAGCCGACCTGGGGTCTGGTCTCAATACGACCTTTTTCTTGTGATCACCGGAGCATTTGATCACCGGCAAATGCTTGTGATCACCGGATCACCGGATCACCGGATCGACTTTGGCCTGGTGCCGGGACAGTGACTTTGGGGGTGTTACATTTCGCTCACGTGGAGCACCGTGAGTTATTGAGTTAAGAAGCTGGTGGTACCATCATAGGAATTGTATGGTATTTGTTGTGCAATTGAGATTTTATTGTACTTATGCAAGTTGTTATTATTGTGTGATCTTAATACAATACTTGGTTTTTGGTATCAACTGATTGGTGTGGTTTCACCATTGGTCATTGGCACACATAATAGCACATCTTTCTGCCGTGACTCCTTTCGGGGCTCGGAGGTACACCGTGACCGGGGTTTGGGGAGGAGCACGTAACACTAGCGGCTGCAGAAGCAGGTCCAGTTCGCAGCTCGTAGAAGATGTTTTTTTGCGCAAGTATGTCCAGCTGCTTTATGCATGGCTGGTAAAAGATGGGTTATATAAACGTGTCAAGCTAACAGCTCGTGTAAAAAAAGCATTTTTTGCGCCCCTGAAAAACCGCGAATTCACGGAACACGGCCACGAATGGGGGGGGGGGGGGGGGGGGGGAGGAAACATTTTTTGCGCCCCTGAAAAACAGCAAATTCACGGAACACGGCCACGAATAGGGGGGGGGGGGAACCGCGATTTCGTGGGACACAGATGAGAATAGAAAAAAAACATGAATAAAGAAACATGTCGCATTTTATCAACCGCGAATACGTGGATCCCGCGAATAGCGGGGTCCAAATGTACTCGCAGTGGACTCTTCACCATTGAAAGATGGGGCCAAAAACGATATGGAACTTGCTATTTCAAAAAGTTGTGGATGGATTATGACAACGTGGTGGACAAGTTGGTTGGATTTTGGTCCAGGTCAGCAGATACAGCCCATCAGTGGGGTGCAAATCGTAAACTGTTCAGTCTGGTGGAGGTATGTACTCTGCTGAATTCAACCTGTGACATTACCTTTCTGCATCTGCTGCATCTTTTTTCTCCCTGCACTACTGTAATGTTGCAGATAATCACCAGCTCAAGTTGACTTCCATTGATGATCTTAACCCTAGCTATAAAAAAAAAAAAAAGTACCACATAACAAACCAAACGCACCTTATCCTTTGCCTTCAGTTATTTATTTGTATGCAGCTTGTGGCTGCTGGCTGCATCATTTTCTGGGGACACAGCTGTACCACTGATGCAATGCCTCCAGCCAGCTGGTACTCATTTTGCCAACCTCGGAAGGATGACAGGCTGAGTTAACCCACTTGGTGTTAATTCAGCGGAACGACAGGGGCTTGAACTCAAGACCCTAGGATCCTACGCCGGCCACCTTAACCGTTAGGCCAACAGCAGGTTACGTGCCTTCGGTATTGTATGGGAAATACAACAGAGGTGTAAAATAAAAAAATTAAAAATTATTTTTGTATCGACAATTTATGAACAACCCATATATCTGAAGATGTGGAAGTTATATAGGGTTTATGAAATAGTGCATAATGATTAAAAGAGGAAACAAAACTTCTCAAAAGGAAGAGGAAGAAAGCAACGGATCGAAAGTGAAACGTTCATGACATTGTCAAACATTACCATCAGCAAGATCCTCGGCCTCTAGGTCTTCAGGGTTCACATGTGAATAATCTGGCTCCTCAGGGATGCGTGGTTTGCAACGGCCACAACAACAGTTGCAGCAGCAGCAAAGACAGCAACAGCAGTAGCAGCCCGTTATTGCAGCGCAGAACACAAACAATGACTGCAAAGATAATCATCGGAAATAATTGGTGCAAGACAAGTAAGGAAGGACATGAAAAACGAAACAACAAAATATGAGTATATACCCAGGCCCAGTCTCCACGGGACTAGAATTAGTGCAAAGAGTAGTTGCACATTACTGTATGACCTTGAATAAGGAAATGAAGAGGCCATTTGGCCCACCATTGTCATGTTACAGTCCAGAGTTAATTTTCTCGACAGCTTTAAGCAACAATCTTGTTGACATTTCACTAAAGTCTAAATAACCTGATCGTGATCAGGTGACCCAACGTATGTGTGTGTATGTGTATATGTTTATATATAAATACATTAAAAATATGTTTTTAACCATTTTCAGTGGTTGCTTGGAGACAGTGCAGCATGTAGAAAATCCGTTATAAATAACAGTTTGAATATTTGAATAACAGTTCGATTCAGAGGCACGTGGGGTGTACGTGCTGGGTGGTGAACATGTTGTATATAAGGTAAGGTGTGTATGATTTAATATACAGTATTATATCATGGAAGGTGTGATGAGAGTTATAAATATGTGATAATACATTACACCCTATAGCGAGTAAAGTTTGAATAGTGATGTTGCACTGATGGGCTGACTGACTGGATGCATCTGAGGTTGTGGATCTACTGATGATCCGTGCGGTCGGGAAATCAGTAATTTGCTAACAGGTTAAGATTCTTGTTTGAGGTAGGGGAACTATGTTTTGAGGTTAACAATTTAAACAAAGTTGAATATCGGATGTTGTGAAATCAACATCATTTACAGCAATCCTTTGAATTATATTTTAGGAATAGCCGATACTGTACAATTAATTTTAAAAAGTGTCAGATGTGTGTGTGTGTGTGTGTGTGTGTGTGTGTGTACGTCGATGGTTATCTCCATATGCGAGTTTTAGAAGATGTAACGAGTCATCGAAGATGGAGTCATCCAAGGTCTCAGGAATGGATCACGATTCATGGACTAAATTGTGAAGTTTTCTTGTTCTTAAAGTTTTGTTCCGGGATGTTTTTTTTTTAAAGACCTCTGTGAGGTTCTTCTTCATCATTCCCATTGCTCCAATTATCACTCGTACAATTTCGGCGCTCTTCAGATTCCAGGATTTTTCACATCATTTTTGAGGGCTTGGTGTTTGGTCATTTTCTTGATTTCTGTGTTGCTTATGCCAAAGTCGCTGTGTACTGACATCTCAATTAGCAATGTCTTCTTTTCTTATTTATACTTATGTACTATACCCAATCGCCATGCTTTTGTTTTCTATGTTCACGCTCGATGGGATCATCAGGTCGTACGTGAGCATTACTTCCTTGTTTTCAATGATTGCTTTTGGTTCATTTTTCCATTAGTTTTCTGGAACTGGGATACTGAAGTTTTTGCAGATGTACCAGTAGATTACTCAACATACTTTGTTGTACCTTCATATATACAGCTGTTCTGACATCGGTTTATTCATCCCGATAGGCGGTGACCAGAACCGTATTTTTCTATCTTGCAGAACCTACACCATCTCTGATTGACTCAGTCCTGCCATTTTCTTAAAGCCATTTGTATAGTGTCCTTGGTGTTAGGCATTTATTAGGCTTCCAGTGAGGTTCCCCCTGGAAGCCTTTTGTTCTTGTAAATATTATTATTCTCACTAAATTTGTGGAGATTATTTCAAGAAAACCGTTTTAGCTAGCTCTATGAAACTTTAACTCATTATAAGATACGAATGTAACTTAGTGCATCACGAAGTTTGTTTTCGCAATTTTGAGTTACATTGGCTGCCATTGCCTATGACATCATAAACTTTAAACATCTTCTCCAGAACAGCTGAACGAATCGATGCCAAACTTTACAAATAGCATCACCTAGCCATGGGGGTAAAAGTTTGCAAAAACAAAACAAAAAAAAGGTCATCGCTCACGTGGTAAGGTTAAAAAAAAAAAAAAAAAAAAAAAAAAAAAAACTTCTCCGAAACCGATTATCTGATCGATATGACACTTGAAATATGTTTACACACTGAAAGGGAAAAAAAGTTTTTTTGCAAACTATGATGTCATCAGTCATGTCGTTTGGCCGCCATCTTGAATTTAAGGATGTAAAAATTAATATTTTGCAGAGAACCGCTTAACAGATCAATACGAAATGTCACACATATGATCAGCTACTGATGGGGGAAAAAATATTTGTAAACTATGACAATCACGTCAGGTGGTATGGTGGCCATCTTGGATTTAAGGAAAAAATATTTGAAAATCTATATCTGCAGAACTGCTCAACGGATCAATCCGAAACTTCACAGGCATGATTGACTACATGAGGATTTTTTTTTTGCAAATTCTGACATCATCAGTCATGTGGTATGGCAGCCATTTTGCCTGGAAGCCTATATAATCACTGCTCGCAGTTCGAGTTACAATTTGTTCTCCATCACGGTTGAGCTGACCTCTTCTTAACCATTCCAATGAGCCTTCTTTGTCTATGTCCAATCTGTCCAACTCGTTTTATACCTTCCTGCTCTTTTATCATTTTTCCAGTTGTCGGTGTATATCTGATATTTCGTTTTACATTTTAGTTTTGTCTTTTTTGCAATCAATAGGGCTGTATATGTTGCTGTTTTGGTTTACTGTGTGACATCTATCATTCGCTCCAGTCTTTGGAAATATTTCGCTAGGTGGGTTAGGGATACCTTCTTTGGTTTGTTGTCTTCGTGTTTGCTTTCAAATTGGATTCTGTAGTCTGCTGCACTTTTTGAGTACTTAGCCAATCCTACTGTTGTCATTCTGTGCATTTGGTTGAGTTCCATCAGAACGCTACCTCCATCTCATCTTGGCAGGTACATTATCGGTATGCATTGATTTTTGTAAAACATTTTGTGGATCGTAAACAGTTTTTGTTTTGATATCAAGTTGATCGATTTCCACTTGTGGCCAGTTTATTATTCCACAGCTGTATCTAAATACTGGTATTTGCGAGTTGGTTTATGGCTTTGATTTTGTTCCTTGGAGAAAGGTATGTTTTCAGGATCAGCCTTGTTCTACACAGGTATTCTTTGGTAATTGTTTTGCACATTTGTTTGTGACATATTTGATGACCCTCTTCTACCCCAAGGTATTTGTATGATGCTTTGTTTTCTAGCTCCTGTAATGTTGTATTTGTGTCTTTTTAGGTTTTCCCTTTTTGATGGACTACCTTATACGAATGTGCACTTGGCACACTTATCTAGGCCAAATTTCATTTGAATGTTGTCGGATCAGATCATTCATATAAACCATTCTAATACGTCCCTGTTTCACCAAGTCATGGAAATCGCGGGGGGGAGTGGAATTTTCTCTTCCATCAAATAAATCAATTTGGAGGCAAAAATGCAAAAATTCACCAAATGGAGGAGGTCTTGCACATCAGACATGCACACCTCAAGGGAGTGGGCTCAAGCACGTGCAGCAGCTTTTATTTTCAGATTTTACATGTACTGTATCTCAAAGCAGAAATGTACCGATCATATTTTGGCCTCAAAATAATTATATGACAGGTGACAATTTTTGTAAACTTGCATTCAATGACCAAATATAATCAAATTACACAAGCATAAATTCAACAAAGTTAAAATTCGATTTTTGGTTGAACTAATTTTAATCCAACTTAAAACTACCTGGAACCCACAACATCCATAAAATATGTGAAAACAACTAATATGACCTGGGCAATCACCATAGGAACATAATGTAAACTTATCCATCAAAAAAAAATAATCCAATACTACTTTACTCCTCCAACTTCCCCCTTCATTGTCATTCACAGTGTAGACTTAATTCTTTGTGCACACTTCATATTCCTGTACATTTATGCAGTACACCACCAACAATTATTCAAACATGACAAATGTCAATTGTCAAGGTGACTCGAAGAATTTTTTTATTTTGGTTCCTACCTTTGCCCACCAGCTGGAGAACATGAAATATGTATGGACATTGTCTTCACCAAACTGCTCGGCTACATAGAGCCCAAGTGAGCCATACTGATCATATATGTTGCGTTTCTTGAGGTCTGAAAGTATAGCATTTGCGTTGTTGATTTCTTTGAATTTATCAGCTGCCTCTGGATCATCGGTATTCTTATCCGGGTGGTACTTGAGAGCAAGCTTCCTGTGTGTGAAATTTGTGTGCCGCTGTTAATACCACATAGTACGTCACTGGAAGATTACCTTTAGTATCTGAAAATTTTGAATATAGTTTGGCTTCCTAGTCGTACTAAAGCAACAATGACTTAAAAAAATAGCCATTGCCATCTAGAGCAAGGTCAAAGCCAATCAATGTAGCTGGCAAGCTGACAGGATGGCCTTAGAGGTATACACACTCACCTCCAAGCTCCTTGGCTTTAATCTCTACCCAGCTATAAACTGTTATCCCAGTGTTACACAGACATGGTGATTCATCAGTGTGTGTGTGTGTGTGTGTGTGTGTGTGTGTGTGTGTGTGTGTGTGTGTGTGTGTGTGTGTGTGTGTGTGTGTGCCATCCCTTGACAGGCTTTTTGACTAGTTAATAATAATGAATTATGCAAAACTCAGAAATTCTTCATTTTATCTTTTTTTTCAAAAAGTATTTGCCTCAATCAGCTAAGTTTCTAGAGGATGTTGGGGGGTGGGGGGTAACAAACCTGTAAGACTTCTTTATTTCATCTGCAGTAGCACCCTTTTTCAAATCCAAAACAAGGTACAACGCTTCTCCAGCAGTCGACATTGATCGTTGCCTTGCTTGTCCAGCCATATTGTCTTCAATGCTGAGGACTTCACTTTAGTAACTTGGGTGAAACAAAAATGAGAACAAAACGCAGCGAGGAAAGATGAATTTTAATAACAGCATCAAAATGGCAGTTGACAGAAAATTGTAATACTCAGTAAATACTGTATTATATAATCTCTGAAGAAAATTATATTGTAGATTATTTTAAAACATATTGTTATTGTTACGTGTATGGGGGTAGGCAATGAAATACCATAGTCCAAATAGGATGGTATAGAGTAGTGTGCTCTGAATGTCGCAAAGAAGAAACCTTCCTGTAATTAAATCAGGCCCGGATGTCCATGTAAGCGTTATATGATCCACCAGGCGGTAACCTGGGTTGCCCCGTGATTTTTAATCATTTTACATAATTAATTAATCTATTTTAGGGGGAGTGTAACCCGGGTTCGTGTGATAGGAAAATCCTGTCACATTGATTAAAAATCAAGGGGCAACCCAGGTTACCGCGTGGTGGATCATATGTCTCCAAGTGAGGGGTGGAGCTATGCTAATTAGTTAGGGTATAAGGGTAGATGTCCTGTGTGTAAATTGCCTCTGTAGTTTTCCCTTTGTTCTTATAAAGCACACTCGACCAGCCATGCACTCGACACATAATTGCCTACGATACCCAGACACGGCTACACCACCCACCGAATCATCTCAATGGGCACAGAGTGTGGCCATGAGACCACGCCCCGAAGTACGATTGGGTAAGGAGCGATGCGATGGTGCGGCACGATTGGTGAGAGTGACGTCAAAGAGAACGCTCGAGACCAAGGAACAAAAAGGCCAAGGGCCACCATATATATATTTTCCTGTGTTTTTTCTTTTCTTCTTCTTCTTCTTCCTTCTCTCTCTCTCTCTCTCTCTCTCTCTGAATTTGGTCGCATATCATACTTTCTCTCTGTTCTGGCATTCGTGGCAGGCGGTTCGAGTTGCCTCGTCTCTCTTGTGCTGGGCAGTCGCATTTTCACTCTCCCTGTTCCAGGCTGGGGAAAAGGCGGATGCATCCTTCCCCTTGTGTTGTATACGAGTCTGTATGGGGGTGCCCCAATTAGGAATTAGATTTTACCGTATTCATTTTTGTTATCCTGGTATTATTTTCATTAAATCATTATTTATTGCATTTCCTTGTTGTGCCTGTCTTGTACGTTTATTTAGCTGTGGGGATCGGATAACCACCGTGCCGCATCCGTCCGTACAGGTAAGCCCTCGCTGCCATCCACTACCCCCCCCCCCCACTCCCCACGTTTGCACAAGGTACTGCCATAGTTGGGTGTATGCCTCGGAGTTAAAGCTCGTTTGGTCATCTGTCGCCCTGAGGTCTTCACTTCAGGGTAGACACGCGACAATATTATACAGTATAGTATGGAAATTATATTGCAGCAAACATTTACTTGTACACAATCTTGTCCATGCAAAGACTCACCATGATTGTACATACACTACCAGTCAAAAGTTTTAGAACACCTCAATTTTTCCAGTTTTTATTGAAATTTATGGAGTTTAATGTCCAGTAAATAACCTGAAATGGTACAAAGGTAAGCAGTAAACTGCTCGAGGTTAAAAAAAAAGTTTAGGTTATCAAAAACAGGAAAATAATGTAAATTGCACAGTTATATTGTAAAAAAACAAAACCTTCTTCAGGGAAAAAGTAATGGGTTAACAACTTACAGCTGTTCTGCAGCAATGTAAATAAATTAAGCCTTGAAAGTTGATGCAAATTGCTCTGTCCCAACCTCTGCTGATTATTTGATTACAAACCCCCTGTCTGTATAAAAGCAGTATTGGAACAGACTGTTATTACACCCTCTGAAGCATTATTTGGACAATATTGCACTGCAGGAAGTAGTATATTGGAAACTGGAGGAAACTGACAGGAAGCGGTCTGGCAGACCCAAAGCCACAACAGAATCAGAAGACAAGTTTCTGAGAGTCAACAACTTGCGTGATAGGCGGCTCACAGGACAAAAGCTTCAAGCACGGCTTAACACTGGTCGAAGTAAGCAAGTCTCAGTTTCAACTATGAAGAGAAGACTTCGAGCTGCAGGTTTGACAGCTCGAGTGGCAGTAAGAAAGCCATTGTTAAGATGGCAAAATAAGAAAAAGAGGCTTGCCTGGGCCATGAAGCACCGCCAGTGGACTAATGAAGATTGGAAGAAGGTCTTATAGACCAATGAATCAAAATTTTAAATCTTTGGTTCATCACGCAGGGTTTTTGTATGCCGTCGAGTAGGCGAAAGGATGGTTCCTCAGTGTGTGACACCAACTGTCAAACATGGAGGAGGAAGCATGATGGTCTGGGGCTCTTTTGCTGGATCCAGAGTCGGCGACTTGCACAGAGTGACTGGCACCCTGAACCAAAAGGGCTGCCACAACATTTTGCAGCGCCATGCAATACCCTCTGGTATACGCCTAGTTGGTCAGGGGTTCATCCTCTAGCAAGATAACGACCCTAAACACCTCCAGGCTATGTCAAAACTACCTTTGAGGAAAAGAACAAGATGGTAGGCTTCAAATCATGGAATGGCCAGCACAGTCTCCAGACTTAAACCCCATCGAGCTGGTTTTGGATGAACTTGACAGCAGGGTGAAAGCAAAGCAACCTACGAGTGCAACACATTTGTGGGAACTTCTGCAAGTGTTGGGAGGAACTTCCCGAACAATATTTGATTTCCATTGTAGAAAGAATGCCACGAGTGTGTTCGGCGGTTATATCTGCAGAAGGTGGCTACTTTGCAGAGTCAAAAATTTAAATTAAATTTTGTTAAACAAAATGATTCTATGATTTCTTTTTTATCTCCAATTGTTTATTTGTTCTATGCTTAATTTCAGAGTACATTGAGACATTAAACTGCATAAATTTCAATAAAAAGTGGAAAAATTAAATGTTCTAAAACTTGTGACCGGTAGTGTATTAGCATTTATGTCACAGCATGTTCAGGGCCAAGATCCCTGCTCCAAGTCAAGACCCATACACAGCTCCTTTTTGGACTCCTTCCCATTTTTTCTGCACCTGCCCAAATTCTAGCCGTCTTTTCCATTCCCCTTGTTTTAATGTTCAAAAGCCTCTAACTTTTCCACCTTTCCACACTCACGGCATCACCAAACTCCTCTGTGATCTTCTGATTCCAATCCAGTCTTGAAGCAACTTTCGAACCTCCCATGTCATTACTTTCGATGATTCACACTGCATTTCCAAAATTTTTGCTCTGTCCTTCGTTTTTACCAAATTGCTCCAATCAATCATTTTTCAACTGACATTTACATTCTCAAGGTAATTACCTGAGTTCGCACTCGCATTCATGCAATCAATCTGGGCTTTCATACTCTTCGTACATGCATTCATTCATTCAAGATTTTGCTTTATTTCGGCTTTCCCACTTTCTACACACACTCAAGGATACAAATCAACAACTTCAACAATTTAAATCTGTATTCCCACAGGAACCATGTCCGATTACCTGCAGCTATTACCTATGACTACCAAAATGTAAATTTAACGACCAGGGTTCAAATTCCATGAAGCTAACCCGGGTTTATGTCCGCAAAATCCGCGAGTAGCTGGAGCATGGTGGGCTAGGAATGTAGGGACAGAATACATGTAAAAAAAATACCGTGAGTAGCTGGGTTACGCGAATTGCGAATGTCAGGGTTTCATGGTATATTTGAGCTAAGCTGTGTTGTAATCATAAAGTTCAATTTTGCAATTGTTCTCTGACCAAAATGGTGATGTTGCACATACCATTAGCCAGCCATTGCTGCTTGGTTCTCAAATACACACCTGTTGATGCATAAATAGGTACGATTTAATCTAAAACCCGAGTCCATAAGACTTTTCTTTATTTTTAAAACGGTTTTACTTTGGACTGGTAACACGAGGTAATAAAGGGAGATACCTCACAAACACCTAAATTAATGTCGATCCAGATATATCAGGAAAATGATGAAATTAGGAGTTAAGAAAAATCAAAGCCAAACAACCTACCAAGTGCTGATATGTTTAGACAGGCCATGATGTCTCTTCTGTATCACTGACAACCTGCTATGTGACAACTGACTATGATGGTGAAGGAAAATAACACAGAGCCAAAGTTCCCTATCCTCGGCAGCCATTAGTACATTGTGGCATTAACCGTGTATTGGATGGAGTGGTGTTTATGTTAAATAGAGTGCGTACAATATTGTCATGAGCCAGATTCGTTAGTGTACATTGTGGAAAAATAGTTGGTGTTGTATTATTGTACACATCTTGTCATTGTCCAAATTGTTTTACATGTTTCACCTGCACATATGTTCTGCACATTATCTGTTTGAATCTGGTAAAAGAGGGCAAATAAGAAATCAGCATCTGCGTGACTTCATTGCTGGTGATGTAAGCTGAAACAGTAGAATGCACATCGAGTCACATTTGTCTGTCTTCAGCATTGTGCATAATTCTAAATAATCAACGTCATCAAAAACAATATTATTGGGGCATTCTACACCATCTTAACTCACCCTACCAAAAAGTCTCCCAGCTGACTCCATAATCAGGAGAATCCTACCTCACTCCTAGGTTGACCCAAAACACACTTTTAATAATTTTCATCATTTGGAAAAGTACAAGCTCACACAGACACTTTGTCGGTGGAGCCATAAAATAAATAAATAAATAAATAAACTTACTGCAGCTGATACCTGGGAGTGTCAATGGTGAAACTGCAAATCCCATAATCCGCGAAAAATTGGTTCGTGCGCTTTAACCAACCGAAGCTTTAACTTTCAACATCGCAAATGGGTTGTTTTAGGAGGTTGTATTACAATATCTCACCCCCGTCACATATTGTGGTGGCAATGAGGTGACAAGGAATAATGTATTCAAACCACATCAACTCAGTAGTAATTTTCCAGGTGTCAAATTGCGTTTCGACTTGTGTAAACCACAGCTGAGGGTCATTCAGCCAAAATGGCGGTAGCTTTATCGAAACCGCCACCACAGATGGAACTGGTTGAGTGATCGGAAAAGCCATGGCTGGTTGGCCATCCCCGGCAACTGGCACCATGCTTGCGACTGGTTGCCTTGTCCGTCCATTAGGATTACATCAGGGTAACCAAATTTAGTGTGTGTTAAAATGACACCTGAAACGTTCGGAATCCGACTCAATTCCTTCATTAAAACCAGCAACCGACAAACCCGCTCGTCTCTCTTCTAAAACCACCCGGTACCGGAAATCCCTCGATCAACCAGAGCTCAAGCATATTTTTATATTATAGCATCAAAGGCAAAATGATGCTGTGGAGAAAGATTGGCGTTGTTCAGGTGAAAATCTAAACCCTCCCATCTACTTTCTGAACAATCCTCACGAAGAAGTTCTGTCACTCAAGCTTTTGGGTCTCACTATCTGCCATGATCATTCCTGGGAAATCCACATTTCCAAGCTGGCCTCCAAAGCCAGTCGCCGACTGGGCATCCTCCATAGTGCAAAGTCCTTTCTGGGCGCTTCAGAGCTCCTCACCACATACAAAGCTTTCATCTGCAACTCAATGAAATACTGCTTTCCCCTCTGGGCTGGTGCTCCTGCCTAACACTAAGCTCGGCTTCACGCGGTTGAAACCAAAGTATTCAGAATCATTGGGATCTCCGGCGATGAAGCTGATTCTGAGGGCCTTTCATTTGCTCACCGCAGGCAGGTTGGTGGTCTTTCTGTCTTCTACCGACTCCTCTCCGACCTTTCTCCCCCTGCTCTGCCTGTGCTCTGTCCCCCAAATATTCCTGCAGGATGCACAATATCTGCCAGCAACCCTCTTCTTGTGAAATTGCCAAAATCAAGACTCTCTGCTCACCTTCACTCCCCTTTTCTCCCACCACTGAAACAAACTCCCACACTCTCTTCAATCCCTCTCCTCCCTCCAGGTCTTCAAAACACCTGTTCACCACCATCTCTTACCTTCCCCCATCCAAAACCTTGATCTTTT
This sequence comes from Myxine glutinosa, assembly GCF_964187855.1. Taxonomy (NCBI): domain Eukaryota; kingdom Metazoa; phylum Chordata; class Myxini; order Myxiniformes; family Myxinidae; genus Myxine; species Myxine glutinosa. Next base: position 32,417,459 of record NC_136263.1, read on the forward strand.
CTACACCCGTTAAAACACCCCAAATCCGCCTCTTTCAATCCCCAACTTCTTTCCTGAAATTCCTAGAAGTGTTAATTTGCTTTACAACATGTACCCCTCCCTCCTCCCCCAGCCCTCCCCCTTCCACAGATCTACCGACGTCCCTGTTCTCTACTGTTGTGCTTGTGTGCTTCCCTCTCTCTCCCTTCATTGCATGTTTTATGTGTATGTGCATGTTTTCATGTTCAATGTGTTAGCTCTTTCATGAGCCTCGATTCTGTATACGAAAAGAAAAAAAAAAAGCAAAAGCAAAACACAACTGCATTAAGATATTACTGAGCCAGCAAATGCTTGCACATGCAGTAGGAGCAGTTTTAAATCAGAAAATAAAAATAAATGGCATTGACAAAATTATTGACACCCTAGACTTAATATTTGGTAGCACAACCTTTAGACAAAACACTGCAGTCAAGCACTTCCTGTAGCCATGAATGAGCTTCCTACACTTCTCTACTGGCAGTTTGGCCCACTCTGCTTGTGCAAACTGCTCCCGTTCTCCCAGTTTTGAAGGGTGCCTTCTCCCAACTGCTGTTTTCAGATCTCCCCACAGGTGTTCAATGGGATTTAGATCTGGACTCATTGCTGGCCACTTCAGAACAGTCTAGCGTTTTGTCTTGAACCATTCCTGGGTGCTTTGAGAAGTATGTTTGGGGTCATTGTCCTGCTGCAAGACCCATGACCTTCGACGGAGACCCAGCTTTCTGACACTGGGTTGAACATTGCGCTCCAAAATGCCTGGGTGAAAATGAATGAATGATCGTTTTAAGGCCATTTTTCCCCGCTAGGGCGGGGGTTAGCCTTGCGGGCCCCATGACAATCATGGTACCCTGTTTGAGGCAATGTTAATCTCCTGAGAAGGGTAATCTCCTGATTTCATGATGCCATGCACACATTCACGGCACCCAGTGCCTGAGGCAGCACAGCAACCCTAAAACATCGCTGAACCTCCTCCATGTTTGACTGGAGGGAAGGTGTTTTTCTTTGAAGGCTTCATTTTGTTTTCTGTAAACACAGGGATGATGTGCTTTTCCAAAAAGCTCTAATTTGGTGTCATCCATCCACAGGACATACTCCCAGAAGGATTTTGGCTTGTTCAGGTGTGTTTTGGCAAACTCTTCTGTCTCTCTCTCAGCATTGGGGTCCTCCTGGGTCTCCTACCATAGAACCCCCTTTCTTTGAGTTGGCGACGGATGGTGTGAGTTGAAACTGCCATGCCTTGTGTCTGAAGGTCAGCTTGAATCTGTTTGGCAGTTGATGGAGGTGCTTTCTCCACCATTCGAACGATCCTTCGCTGCAATCTTCGATCAAGTTTTCTCTTGCAGCCAAGGGAGGTTGGTCTACAGTGCCATGGACATTAAACTTCCTGATAACATTGCGTACGATGGAAACAGGAACATCAAGGTCTCTGGAGATGGACTTGTAGCCTTGAGATTGTCCATGCTTGGCTACAATCTTGTGTCTGGCCTCCTCAGACAATTCTCTGGTTTTCTTTGTTTTCTCCATGCTCATTGTGGAACACACAATGACACAAAACAGCAGAATGACTCCTTTTCTCCATTCAAACTGGCTGAATGAGTGATTTAAAAAAATATTGAAGGCACATGCAACTCACCTCAGGTGAGTTCAATAAATTCCAAAGTAAAGGAGAATCACCTGCTTGAAATCTAATTATTTCTAACAACTTCTAAAAGGTGCCAATAATATTGTCCGGGCCATTTTAAGATTTCTGTGTGGAATAAGCTAAGATGTAGTGATTTTTTCAGCTTTTTTTGTTTTGTTCCATTGCAAACAAAAGAAATACATTTGTGGATACCAAAATATTTTTTAATTTCAACAATTTTCTGGAAGAAATGGTGCATTATTTGAAAAAAGTGCAAGGGTGCCAATATTTTTTGGCGACAACTGTACATACATACTATCATGTCGCCAGTGATTAAGATCACAGGCGGTAGATAGGCGAACAGTTTGCTTTAACTCTGAGGCGAATAGTTCGAAACTTGGCGGTACTTTTTGGGGAGCACAGGATGGGAAGGAACTGAGGACTTACCTACACTACGGCACACTGGGTTAATCTGAACCCCACAACAAAGAAACGAACGCCACAAATGAAATGCAACAATAAAGGATAAAATGAAAATAAATGCAAGAGATAAAAATGAAAGGCAAGGTAAAAACTAGAATTCCTAATTGAGACGTCTCCACTCGCAGACTCACAACGACACGACAGGGGAAAAGATAAAATAAAATCCCTTTTTAATGTGCTGGCACTCAGCTTTGGCTTCAACGAGGATGTGTAGGAGCTAGGTGGTCGGCAATCATTGAAGCCGCCGAGTGGGAAGCGCACAAGATGGCGCGGAGTTGCGCTCCTCGACGTCCCAACGTGAGGTACATTTCGACGGTGCCCTCCTTCATGTTCCTCTGCTGTCCGGGGAAGCACAACACAGCCCATCCCCCCACCCTCCCCCCAGCGCCTCCAAAGAGCACCACCGTCGCCAATGCCTCCTCCTCACGCTAAAACGTGAAAGTTGTCCACAACAGCTCTGGAAAAGCTCTCCTCGCAAGCGCACCTGAGCCAGACGCAGCCCCGAGCCCAAGACAGAAAACGTCCGCTCGCCATCAAGCCAGCATGAGAGAGAGGGGGAGAGAGAGAAAGAGAGAGAGAGAGAGAGAGAGAGAGAGAGAGAGAGAGAGCGAGAGAGAGAGAGAGAGAGAGAGAGACTCAGATTCTTCCTCTTCAACGCTGCCCATGCAGCCAAGAGCTCCTCACTCTTCAAAAGCACGCACCAAAACTTACATGAGCAAAATTGCAACAACACCACCAAAGATAAATATGTTGCAGCTTCTTGTTCAAGCCAGAACCAGCAGAGAGAGTGATTCTTCTTCCTCCCCTGCTCAAACCCCTCAATGACGTCACCCCCGCCAATCATGGATTTCGGGGGCGGGGCCTGACGGCCGTCTTGAGCGCCCACTGATTCTCCACCTCTACTGGGCGGGGCTTATTGCCGATTACGATTGTCGGAGGCGGGGAATATTTACCGATCGTAAAGTCTGGGTCGCTGTCGGCATTATGTCGGTTGTTGTGGTTGGTTGATGGAGTTTTGCATGGCGGCCTGGTAGTTGTAAAAAGCCACATAGGGGAAAATCACAGGAGGCAATTACATACTGGGAATTATCCTTCAGCCCTATCTAATACAAAACCACCCTCCGTGTGGTGACACATAAACAACCTTAAGCTCACAATTTTTCTACTTAAGTACATCAAAACGTCTTCTTACTCGTCACACAGTCCATGCTAATCTATATATTTCTGTCTCCACTAGGGTATGTCATCACCTACCCCCAAAAACGTAACAATACATTACAAATTAATTTTGTTTTTAGTTGTTCCTCTTCATAAAATAAATCGAAATCTTATTTCAATTGAAATAATGCAACGTGTTTTTCCAGGGCAAACCTGCAAGCAAACCAATTCAATTTAATCTGCAATTCACCAATGAATCTGCAAGCCAACTAATTCAATCAGGTAGTCAGTGAACTCACCTGTTATTTCAGTGCTTCAACTATAGGACTTATGACAAAGCATCAGAAAAAACCCTCAAAAATATCATGGCATGATGAAAACAAAGTTTAAAAAGGTATAAATCTACATCTGCTTACCCCAATTGACAGATTATTGTTTATATTGACAGACACTTGAAGGATTTACAGACGTCTTGAAGGAATGATATGGGTACAGTCTTTATGAGATGCAGCAGTTAGGCCCTCCTTTGTTTTCTATGACATTCAATGAAGCTGTTAAGAGAAAGAAAAAAAAAAACACATTGTTAGAGCAGCAGAAACTTTGAAACCATGCAAACATCATTTCCATTACAAAGTAAAAGGAAACTTGTGATGACTGATGACGATAGACAAAATAACATAAAAAAGAAAATTAACCAACTCCATTAACCCAAATAACATTGATATACTGTTCTCAAAATATCAATTGCAATCGTGCTGAAGCAATTTTACTACACTAGTAAAAAACTAGTCTTTACAAAACGTATGATTCCTCCAGAATTGGCATATTTTAATACGACTTGTAATACCCGCACATACCAGAAGCGGCGCTTTACCATTCACATTGAGAGAATTGTGGTTCTCACTCACCCACTCCCCAACCCCCAAAAACTGAACCCCCGAGGCACTTGAAATTTTTACTGCCGAAAGCTTCCCGTGCACACCCCGAGTATAACCACCAGTTTTCAACGAATTTGGTCCAGTGGTTCAGGAGTGCATACAATTTTAAAAAAACAAAAAAAAAACACAGACAAACAACAGGCACTTCAAAAATAATTGCATGATGCTAAGTTTTCTATTTGAACACACCCCTCATTAATCTGCAATGCCATCTATTGACAAGACTTTGCAAAAGGACTACAATATCACATGAAAGACCAAAGTAAATAAATAAATTCAGTAGGTTTAACTTTGTCACCGAGCTACAATTGCATCTTCATCACAATCAACATCGGCAAACACACAAGGACTAAATACATATTTTAAACCAAGCATACACAGCAAAGGCATCGACGCAATTGAAATCTTTTGCTGACGTGACATCATTTTATCTCCTTGAGCAGGTTTATGCATATACAAGGCACGGCATACAGTCGTGGCCAAAAATATTGGAACTCTTGCACGTTTTTCAAATAATGCACCATTTCTTGTTTATATTCAGCGCTTTTGGAGATATAGAAGTGCAAAGTTTTTCGTACTCGAAATATGAGTCCATATTTCGTAAGAAATATGTACTCGTATTTCTTTGGTTTGCAGTGGAACAAAACAAAAAGAGCTGAAAAAAAATCATGAAACCTTAGCTTATTCCACACAAAAATCCTAAAATGGCCTGGACAATATTATTGGCACCTTTTAGAAATAATTAGATTTCAAGCAGGTAATTCTCCTTTACTTTGGAATTGAACTCACCTGTGGTGAATTGCAGATGCCTGCAATATAAAAATCACTCATTCAACCAGTTTGAATAGAGAAAAAGAGTCATTCTGCTGTTTTGTGTCACTGTGTGTACTGCAATGAGAATGGAAAAAAGAAAGAAAACCAGAGAATTGTCTGAAGAGGTCAGACATAATATTGTAGCAAAGCATGGACAATATCAAGGCTACAAGTCCATCTCCAGAGACCTTGATGTTCCTGTGTCCACCGTACGCAAAGTTATCAGGAAGTTTAAGGCTCATGGCACTGTAGCCAACCTCCCTGGACGTGACCGCAAGAGAAAACTTGATCGAAGATTTCAGCAAAGGATTGTTCGAATGGTGGAGAAAGCACCTCGATCAACTACCAAACAAATTCAAGCCGACGGTCAGACACAAGGTACGACAGTTTCAACTCGCACCATCCGTCGCCAACTCAATGAAAAAGGGTTCTATGGTAGGAGACCCAGGAGGACCCCACTGTTGAGAGGGAGACAAAAGAAATCCCAACTGGAGTTTGCCAAAACACACCTGAACAAGCCAAAATCCTTCTGGGAGAATGTCCTGTGAAGAGTTGAGACCAAATTAGGGCTTTTTGGTAAAGCACATCATCTCTATGTATTCAGAAAGAAAGTGAAGCCTTCAAAGAAAAGAACACCTTCCCTACAGTCAAACATGGAGGAGGTTCAGTGATATTTTGGGGTTGCTGTGCTGCCTCTGGCACTGGGTTCCATGAATGTGTGCATGGCATCATGAAATCAGGAAATTACCAAGGCATTTTGGAGCGCAATATTCAACCCAGTGTCAAAAAGCTGGGTCTCCGTCGAAGGTCATGGGTCTTGCAGCAGGACAATGACCCCAAACACACTTCAAAAAGCACCCAGCAATTGTTCAAGACAAAACGCTGGACTGTTCTGAAGTGGCCATCAATGAGTCCAGATCTAAATCCCATTGAACACCTGTGGGGAGATATGAAAACAGCAGTTGGGAGAAGGCACCCTTCAAATCTGGGAGAACTGGAGCAGTTTGCACAAGAAGAGTAGGCCAAACTGCCAGTAGAGAGGTGTAGGAAGCTCATTCATGGATATAGGAAGCTCTTGACTGCAGTTATTTTGTCCAAACTTACTTTCCAAACTGTCCAAATTGTCCAAACTTTGTCCAAACTACCAGGTATTAAATCTAGGGTGTCAATAATTTTGTCAATGCCGTTTCTTTTTATTTTCTGATTTAAAAGGATATATTAAGGTCTGAATCAAAAGCAAAGGTTGTGTAATATTAACAGTGAAATAAGGAATTGTGGAGACTAAATACTTTTGTCAATTTCAACTTATTTTTAGAGAAAATTGTGAATTATGTGAAAAAGGTGTAAGGGTGCCAATGTTTTTTGGCCATGACTGTATATGCATATGCACAAATACCCAAAAGAGACCCTGTTGCCCATTTCATGTTGAAAAATAAAAGGCAAGTTAAATGCTAAACCTTACTGGGCATCACATTAAGACTTCAACCCACAAATGTACCAAGGTAAAGCTGTAAGGCCTTTACTTACAAAACTGCTTCACAACTAGTGACCTCTATGCTATAAAAGGAGCCACCAGGCATGTGAGTTCCACCCATTGGTTGGACAGTTCCCCTGACTCCACCCACAATTTCTATACTACGGCCGCTAATTTAGGAACCCTTTAGACATTTAGAACTTACCCTTTGGAACACTTTCTTTGAAGCAGCGCTTTTACTGTGGAGTGCGGAAGTTACACAGGTTCTTGCTATTATTTCCTATTTTCTGTTAAAATTGTGAGTTGAACAGGTGACTGACGGATTTTGGTGAAGTCGTTGATAGAATGATAGGGGAGCAGAAAGCGTTAAATATTCCACTGTTTTGACATGGGAATGCCCATTTGCTTTAATGAGCTGCAGCTGCTCCTGGACTCTGTCCTTCTCTCCTGACAAGGTGGAGAAGTTTCTGTCAAACCTCGACTCTAATTCTGCAACTGGACCAGACGGCATCAGCCCATGTGTCCAAAAGTGCTGCTCTGCCGCTCTATCACACCCTCACTCTGTACTATTCACCCTCTTTTGCTCAAGGTCATCTGCCATCTGCTTGAAAAATCAGCCAACATTACCACTTTATAAAAAAAGGTGCAAAACAGATCCTTGCAACTATAGACCACTCAGCCTGCTCCCAATCATCAATCAGCAAGGTCATGGAATCCATCATCGCTTCTGACATAAAATCCTTCCTCTTCTCCAATGGCTTGATGCCAGATCAACTTGGGTTCAGACCAGGCTGTCTCAACAATGGATGGAGGTCCTCAACGCCAAACAGGAAATCATAGCCGTCTCCCTTGACATAGCTCATGCCTTCGATATGGTCTGGCACCCCACTCTGCTCACCATATGGTTCTCCTCCTACGGTATCCATGGAAATCTCCACTCATGGCTCAGGGACTTCCCCTCCGGTCATAGTCAACGTGTGGCTCTAAATGGAATCCCCTCATCTCCTCTTCCTGTCCAGGCTGGAGTTCTTCAAGGCAGTGTTCTGGGCCCTGTCCTTTTTCTAATCTTCATCAATGATCTCTCCCACTCTCTGGAAAATCCTCTATCTTTTTGCTGACGACTCCACCCTCTGCCGCTACATGCCGAATTGGTTAGAGAAACATTCAAATCTACAATGCATAATCAGGTACCATTATGAAATTGGATTTCACAATTTCTCTGGGTCAGTCGCTCTCCTCGTCTACTGCATTATATGCACAATGCATATTAGAACACCCGGTACACACACAGCTCAGTGAATACGACATCGCTCACACGACATGAGCATCACTTTGACTCGCAATTGCTTTTTTACCTCCGCCACCGAAGGTGGATGGAGGTTATGTTTTCACCCCTGTCTGTCTGTTTGTTTGTCTGTGAACAAGTTATCTCAAAAAGATATGGACAGATTCGGCCGAAATTTGGCGGAGAGGTAGTGTATGTGACAAGGACGAAATGATTAGATTTTGGTGAAGATCCGTATTTGGATCCGGCTAGTAGAATTTTTAAAGTAATTCTTCACTATTGGGAGATGGGACCAAAAACGATATATAGCAGGATATCTCAAAAAGATGTGGACGGATTCCGACAAAATTTGGCGGTGAGGTGGCGTATGTGACAAGGTCGATATGATTAGATTTTGGTGAAGATCTGGATCCAGCTAGTAGAATTTTTAAAGTGATTCTTTACCATTGAGAGATAGGGCCAAAAACGATACATAGCAGGATATCTCAAAAGGTTATGGACAGGCACTTGTCCACAACAGCTCCGGAAAAGCTCTCCTTGCAAGCGCACACGAGCCAGACGCAGCCCCAAGCCCAAGACAGAAAACATCCGCTCGCCACCAAGCCAGCACGAGAGAGAGAGAGAGAGAGAGAGAGAGAGAGAGAGAGAGAGAGAGAGAGAGACTCCGATTCTTCCTCTTCAATGCTGCCCATGCAGCCAAGAGCTCCTCACTTTTCAAAAGCATGCACCAAAACTCACACGAGCAAAGTTGCAACAACACCACCAAAGAGAAATATGGCGCCGCTTCTTGTTCAAGCCAGAACCAGCAGAGAGTGATTCTTCTTCCTTCCCTGCTCAAACCCCTCGATGACGTCACCCCCGCCAAAAAATAATGATGACATCATCGGTCACGTGGTTCGGCCGCCATCTTGGAAAAACCGAAAAACTTTGCACTTCTACATCTTCGAAAGCGCTGAATATATAAAATTGAGACACGGCTCATTGTAAAGAACTCTCCATGGGGAATCTATATTATAATAGGCGACGGTGATTCTGTCTGTCTGTCTGTCCGGGGGTGTGGCTTACTCCGTTTAGACAGTAGCTCCACCCATTCTGGGAGAGGCTTCATACAAACAAATATCCACCATTTTATTAACTCGAATAGCTTTGAGGCCTGTTTAGTTAGGCCCGTGCTGTCTCTCCCTCTCACAGGTTTATTTCAACTCAAATTCGATATATCATTTCATTTTTAACAGTCGCTAACATAGTTTTAGACTCGGTTGAAAAAAAACGGGAAGAAAATCCCATGAAAGTTTCCGTTTATAGAACGAAATGAATTCTCAAAGGCCTTTAAAATAAAGCCCATTCATTGAGTCACCCTCACGATTTTATCTCGAATTCTCCATCTGATTTAATTTTATCGATGGCTTTAGACTCGGTGTCAGAAATAATTGAGAACATTCACGCACACACGGGAAATGCAGAGTTTTTTTTTTGAAATCGCGCCACGATGATATACGAAAATACACCGCCTACAATAACAGATGGGGGAAATGTCGACATATATTAAAAATTCGCTTTTTCTTTTCCGTTAAGATATTGTTGCGGTTTTCAGTTTTGTACAGTCAGTATAATAAAGGTTAAAATTCCCCCACATAGTTAGTCACACAAGCAACATGTAGCCTCACGATAGTGTAGTTATCTCTTAGTATTTGTGAGCTTAGTCCTTTTCCTATGTTAGTTCTGCGTTGAGTAAAGTAAGGAGAATAGGTCCTACTTCTATTGACTATCCCGCCTCCTTAGCCTCATGCCCCTTTGTGCTGACTTTTGTTCATTTTGGGCGAATTAACACGAGGCAGGCCTAGGAGGGTCGGGGCGGAGCCGAATGAGGGCGGCAGAGGAGCTGACGGTAAGCACGAGCTGTCAACCAGGGCTCAGAGGGTGTGGCGGCAGCACTGCATCACAGGGCGTGGTTGGAAGGTTTGAGAGGGTTCGAGCAGGTTCGGGGGCGTATCTATATAACCCATCGCGCAAAGCCCCCTTGAGGACTTGAGGACTCGCTGATGAGAGAGAGGACTTGAGGACAGGAGGACAGGAGGACTCGCTGATGAGAGAAGGACTTGCCCCCGAGAGGACTCGCGCGCACTGACCAACCAGGAGGAATCGTTGACGAGCAGTAGTTGAGAGCGTCAAAGAACATTGAGAGATACGCGGGTGAAGAAAGACGCGCATGAACCGGATTACACGCTATTATAAAGTGACGCTCGGTTGGGCTGGAGGCCGAGCCGCGTACAGTGCATTAAGTCACGTGAGTGATAACGGCTGTGTAATTGCCAGCCGCGCTAGGAGACGCGCCTTTTTCCCTTATACCTCATCGGCTGCCTTTGTTCGGGAGACGTGCTACAAGGTTCCTTCCACCACCTGCTGCCATCTTCGTGGGACGTGCTGGGACCGCGGAGAGCCAGACGGGGCCGTTCCTGGACGACCACTTCGACGCGTTTGGCTGAACATCAACCCATCTGCAATTCCCTGTGTGAATGTGATGGGCTCGAGTCTGGGAAGTAAGAAAAGACTGTCTAAGTGCTGCTCTGTGTCTCTGCGTCCCGATCATTGTATATACGTGTGGGAATAATTAAACCTGTGTTCTTCCTTTGATGTCATTGGCTAAGCGTGGTACGAATAGAACCGCTCGAATCGGGTTCCACTACCTAAACTGCACGGACCACGTGGTACTCAATCCGCTCGGCGTACCCAAACCACACGTGGCCCGTGCGAGGCTTGCTTCCTCGCTTCCGTGGCGGCGCAGGGATTTAGGTACGAGCGAGACTTGGTCCCGAAACCCTACTTTGCGTTTTGCCCGGAAGAGGCGTTTCAAGTCTCGGTTCCGCCAAGCCCAGAAAGAACAAGGGGATTAATCCCCCTTTGGTAAGGGGAAGAAGGGTGGCGGAGAACCGTAAGAATATATTACTTTTGATGACAATCATCACACTAACGTCAACAATGATGCCGATATATATATATATATATATATATATATATATATAAATACGTGTGTGTGTATGTATGTGTATATAATATGTATGTATATATATATATATATATGTATATATATATATATATATATGTATATATATATATATATATATATATATATATATATATATATATATATATATATATATGTGTGTGTGTGTGTGTGTGTGTGTGTGTGTGTGTGTGTGTGTGTGTGTGTATATATATATATATATATATACCTATATATACCTATATATATATATATATATGTGTGTATGTGTGTGTGTGTGTGTGTGTGTCTGTGAACAAGAGAGACAGAATTGTGAGGAACAGAAATGAAAAAACGAGGTGTGTGTGTGTGTATGTGTACAATGTACATGTGTATGTGTACGTATGTGTGTACGTGTGTGTGTGTGTATATATGTATGTATATATGTATGTATATATGTATATATATGTATATATATGTATATATATATATATGTATATATATATATATATATGTATATATATATATATATATATATATATATATTAGGGTGCATCAAACGCCCCTATGTCAAGAAAACAATCTGTCCCCAATTTTATTTTGTTCCAGTCATAAAATAAAGTTCCTATGCAAAATTTGGTAAGGTTTTGATATCATCTTCTGGGTCCACCTCAGCAAATTAGATTTTGGGTCGGTAGTATCAGAGTCAGAAATTTGACACGCAGCTGTTTTGAGGCCCATAAATAAAAATGAAAGGATTGACCGATTGCTACATACAATAGCTCTTTGGAAAGGTATTATTGTGCTCTGTAGCAATATATAATCATCATAGGGATAGGGATATAATTCACTTATACACAAATAGTCAAAATCATGATTTTATTGGTATAATCATATGTATTATAGATACCAGAATGATATAATTTTTATTACAGTAGAATCATATATACACAATCTTAGCATTTATCATCTTAATACGAGTACATCTGACTATGGATGAACAAGAAAATAGAAACAAAACAAAGATACTGTAGTTTTCATGGATATTTCTGACAGTTTAGTCTTGAGCTGCTCGCTTTCGAAGATTCGGTTCCTCCTTGCGGTTGTGCTCAACAACTTGTAGCACATTTTGGTAGTGGTCTTCACTTCTGGCTGCTGAAAGGAAGTCAGAGCTAAGCTTAACTCCCCTTTCTGCAGAGTCATTCACCACATTCAAGGCTTCAACATTAGTCCATGATGTCTGGTAGGCTGCAGAGTTAGTCCATTCTTGAACATCGGTAACTAGAAATGCCCAGTCAAGCTTCAGATGATGAAATAGGTACCATGAATCTGGTCCAACAAAATCAGCCAGAGTGGTCTTCTCAGTCAAGTCATCAGGAAATCTGGGCTTTCCAAACCCAGTACCAAACCGTCCATGTGGGTTGGTTACTGGAAAATCTGGCTGAACCTCCAGAAGTCTGTCTGCCAGAGCACGGCGATGGTCATGAGGAACAACTGAGCTGAAGAGGGCAAGTGGAACCATCTCTTCTGTGAGGTACCAGAGATGTCGTTTGAAGGCTTTCAGGGCACTTCTTGAGATTCCAGCATTGACAGCTTCATACTGTTTCAGTTTGGAGATGAGCTGCAGGTCATTCCATGGGGCATCGGTGACAGAGGTACATGTCATCCACCAGGAGCTGTATACTAGAGTGACAAACGTGACAAATTCTCTGATCTTTGGCACTTGTTTTTCTGTGGTAATTGTACCTGCTGGAAGATCAGCGATTTGTTTTTCGAAGAGACATAATTTGATTGAGTAGAGGAGCTTCGCCATCCATCTGGCTTTATGCAGTGCACCAGGACGCTTGAAGGTTATTTGATGTTCAGCTACTTCACCATCAAGGAATACAGTACATAGATCAACAAATTCCAAATAATCATCACGTCTTAGAGATTGCTCGGTGTGACAGAGTCTGAGAACATTATTTTGCCAGTCACTTGTCAAACTTGTTGCTGCTTCATTTAGTTGAGATGGATCAAATCGTGAAAGTGGTTCATTGAATGTGTGTGGAAACATTTCAAAGTTCTTGCGAAACCTTGAGAAGAGGAAGATATCTGGTGACTTAGATGCTTCAACTTTAAGATCAGTAAAAATGTGCGTAAGAATGACTTCACAAATGTGGTGTCTGCAGCCTGACCACAGAAGAGCTTTGTTAAGCCGTTGTTGAATTGTTACACAAGCTGCACTGATGTGGCCGGTGTTAGATACAGTTGTGTCAAATGTCAAGTTGACAACATTCTCTTGGCAGTTCCATGATTCAAGTAGGTTATTAGTCAGCTGAGCAATTATATCTCCAGATTTACGGTCTGTTCCAGGCTTGTAGGATGGAACACCCAGCAGCTTCATATCAGTTTGAGAACCCAAAAGCACAGCCAGGCGTTCTTCAAAAGTGTTTTGGTTAGTTAAGCATGGAAGCAGCTTTGAGTCCCAGTGCAACGTAGCAAGCTTCAGAGGTATCCATTTGTCCTTACAGGTAGTAGCAATATGCTGTCCAATTTTGCGTCTTGATTTATCTGCTGTAGCATATGATGTTGACACCTTCGCTACATCCCCTCCTGTTTCTTCAATAAGAGCTTCTGTGAAAGCAGCCTGTTGGGTTGGTGTCATCTTCATCCTTGTTGCCAGTGAAACAAGACTGGGCCTCTTCAGGATGTCATGTGGAATGAAAACTGATGTGCCAGGTCTAACTAAACGATGATGACTTCTTGAGGTTGTTGGTGTGCTTGTTGAAGGTCCAAGAGTTACTTCTGTCACTAATATTATACACAGTGGTTGTAGTATTTATGTTGAACTCCAGCTCCATACTTGCTCGCCTCTCTGATTCTTTTTCCTCGCGGTTCACTTTACGCTGCATCTTATCTGCCAACAGTTTATCTTGGCAGCCAAATGTTGCACAGCGATCTGTCTTCATAGATTCCAGGAATGCTAAGTCTTCAGGATTCTTGATGTGAGAACTAGCATCATTGGGCCACAAGGGAAATGTCTCCATAAATTTCATCTCCATTTGATTCACCTTTGTGATGCTTGCTGGAGTTGTTCTTCGGTTGATAGGGATTGATCTAAGCTTGGAATTATCATCTGCAAGTTTGATAATTTTCTCAATAGCCTTGCGTTCAGAGATGATAGGAATATTAGCCTTGCCATAAAATGGTGTCACTTTCTGCAGTACAAGCTTTGCTGATTCCCACCGAGAGCGTCGTTCAAGTTTGCCATCTTCCGTGTGCCACATGAAACAACGTAGTACTTGTAAACAAGTTGGAAGTCTGGTGCCATTGATCTGGGAATCTTGTTCAGTTATGGCACTTCCAAGACCAAACACCTTGGTGGACTCTCTTGTTGCAACAGATGCTTTCTTTACTGTGCCATCCATTGTTTTATCTGAAAGAAATAGGTAGTATTAGAAACAATAATGTCATTTCATAATTATGTACAACAAATAAATCAATTATCCAATTTTATTAGAGTATAGCCTAATAATTGTTTTAATCATCTTGTCTAGTTAAAAGATCTCTGTAAAGACAAGATGACTACAACATTCAGGATATTCTTTAATTTATATATTATATTTTAAAAATACTCTTCATTTAGCTTTATATCCATATTTTGAAAAAAATCATTATTTTGACTATTTGTATATAAATGAATTGTATCCCTATCCCTATGATATATTGCTACAGAGCACAATAATACCTTTACAAAGAGTTATTATATGTAGCAATCAGTCAATCCTTTCATTTTTATTTATGGGCCTCAAAACAGCTGCGTGTCAAATTTCCAACTCTGATACCACCGACTCAAAATATGAAATGGTGACGTGGACCCAGAAGATGATGTCCAAACCTTACCAAATTTTGCATAGCAACTTTTTTTTAATGATTGGAACAAAATAAAATTTGGGACAGATCAATCCAACATCTTTTAAAAAATAGTTGGGCGTTTGATGCACCCTAATATATATATATATATATATATATATATATATATATATATATATATATATATATATGTATGTATGTGTGTGTGTGTGTGTGTGTGTGTGTGTGTGTGTGTGTGTGTGTGTGTGTGTGTGTGTGTGTGTGTGTGTGTGTGTGTGTGTGTGTACATGTGTGTGCTGCAGTTGGTAGATTCAAACAAGTTTTCTTTAATCTATCTATAATTCCAGTAATCTCTGTGTGTGTGTCTGTGTGTGTGTATGCGACCGCCGTTTCTCGACAACTACCGGTCCGATATACTTGAAACTTGCCAGGTATATTGCTGGGGACCCGAGGATGTGCCTTTTCAAGGTTTTAAATTAATCGGACAAGTAGTTACCGAGCTATGGCGATTTCTTTACCAAACTCCGCAAGCCGTTCGCTTTGGACCAAACCATTTCATGTAAATAGAGGGGGGGGATTGTCACCGTACTCGCAAGCCGTTCGCTTTGGACCAAACCATTTCATGTAAATAGAGGGGGGGGATTGTCACCGTACTCGCAAGCCGTTCGCTTTGGCTTTGCGAATGGACCAAACCATTTCATGTAAATAGAGGGGGGGGGATATAATTTTGTACGGGCATGCCCTAGTCTATCTATAATTCCAGTAATCTCTGTGTGTGTGTCTGTGTGTGTGTATGCGACCGCTGTTTCTCGACAACTACCGGTCCGATATACTTGAAACTTGCCAGGTATATTGCTGGGGACCCGAGGATGTGCCTTTTCAAGGTTTTAAATTAATCGGACAAGTAGTTACCGAGCTATGGCGATTTCTTTACCAAACTCCGCAAGCCGTTCGCTTTGGACCAAACCATTTCATGTAAATAGAGGGGGGGGATTGTCACCGTACTCGCAAGCCGTTCGCTTTGGACCAAACCATTCCATGTAAATAGAGGGGGGGGGGGGGGGGGATTGTCACAGTACTCGCAAGCCGTTCGCTTTGGACCAAACCATTTCATGTAAATAGAGGGGGGGGATTGTCACCGTACTCGCAAGCCGTCCGCTTTGGCTTTGCGAATGGACCAAACCATTTCATGTAAATAGAGGGGGGGGGGGGGGGATATAATTTTGTACGGGCATGCCCTAGTATCACAAAAAGGCATCAAATCGAATTAGTAAAATACAATACGAATATTTAAAATATTATTCATGAGATCTTCATGTAAATACAGTACAATATAATAATTAAGGTTGACTGACTGCCTGGACCGGTGTGTACCCCAGTTTAGAATAGGTACACCGTATCCCTGCGTGTCGTAAAAGGCGACTAAAAGGGTTGGCGTCAGGAAGGGCATCCGGCCAAAAAAACATTGCCTCAAAAAGGGAACCATGACAATTACAACTAGATATGGGCAGGGTACAGCCCGAAGTACCCCGTGGGGGACCCCACTCCCTCTCGTCAAAACTCAAGGTGGGGAACCCGATCGAAGCAAGGGTGGAAATCACTCCATTTATGATGAAAAGTCTGATGCCCGACGTGGAGATCGGTTTCTGAGGTTTGAGACGTGGAATGTAGGGACAATGACAGGGAGATCAGGAGAAGTGGTGGAAGTATTGGTCAGAAGAAGAGTGGACATATGTTGTGTGCAGGAGACAAGATGGAAGGGAAGTGGTGTGAAAATGGTGAAGGGTAGGCAGGGACAGAAATACAAGTTTGTGTGGCAAGGGTGCCCAGAAGGCGTGAATGGTGTTGGTGTCCTGTTTTCTGAGGAGTTTGTAGATAGTGTGGTGAGTGTGAAGAGAGTGAGTGAAAGGTTGATGATGGTGAAAATGATGATTGGAAAGCTCTTGGTGAACGTCATCTCGGGATATGCTCCGCAGGTTGGTGAGAGCGATGAAGAGAAGGACAAGTTCTGGTGTGCAATAGAGAAGCTGATGGAAAACGTGAAAGATAAGGAAGTTGTTGTGGTAGGAGGACACCTAAATGGACATGTGGGAAGGAGTATGGATGGTTTTGAGGGAGTTCATGGGGGTTACGGATATGGTGTGAGAAATGGAGAAGGTGAAAGGATTTTGGAGTTTGCTGATGGAGCTGATTTGTTGATTTGTAATACTCAGTTCCAGAAAGAGAATAATAAGCTTATTACATACACGTCAGGTGGGTCGACGACGACCGTCGCCTACCTGATGGTGCCTCGGCAAGATAGGGGGCACCTCCGGGACACAAAGGTGATCCCGGGGGAGGAGGCTGTTTCACAGCACCACTTGGTTGTCTGCGACATCAGGTTGAAAGGTGCGAGGAGAGCTCGGCGGGTGAAGTACCAACCGAGAATGAAGGTGTGGAGGTTGAAAGAGGTGACAGTGAGGGAGGCATTAAAAGAGAGGCTGAGTATGGTAGAGGATGATGTGGTTGAGCTTGAAAGTGGTTGGATGTCAATGAAAGAAAGTCTGTTGGGAGCCGTTGGTGAGGTATGTGGATGGACAAAAGGACCACCGAGGCACCCGGAAACATGGTGGTGGGATGATGAAGTTGGAAAGAAGATTGACGAGAAGAGGAAGAAGTTCAAGGAGTGGCAGAAGGCGAAGGGTACGGGGGCAGAAAAGGAAGAGCATGAAAGTTATAAGGCAGCCAGGAAGGCTGCAAAGAAAGAGGTAGCAAAGGCGCAGGAGGCATGTCGGAAAATGTTCGGAGAACGCTTGGATTTGGAAGAGGGTCAGAGAGCGGTATTCAGGATTGCAAAGCAGATAGCGAAAGAGAGGTGTGATGTGATGGGGGTGAGTTGCTTGAAGGAGGAAGTGGGACAAATCGTTGTGGACCCAGATGGATTTAAAGGAAGATGGAAGAGATATATGGAAATGCTGTTGAATGCAGAGAATGAATGGGATGGCAACATAGAGAGTAACCCAGTTTTAGGACCGGCCGAGAAGATAACCGAGAAGGAAGTTGAGGAAGCGATTAAAGCAATGACGAGTAGAAAAGCGGGAGGGCCGACAGGAGTTGTGGGAGATATGTTGAAGGCAGCGGGAAATTGGGGTGTGAAGAGAATGACAGAGATCTGCAATCTGGTGGTGAAAGAAGGCCGCATTCCAGTGGATTGGGAACTGAGTACCCTCGTCCCTCTATACAAGGGGAAAGGTGACCCTCTGGACTGTGGCTCGTATCAAGCGATAAAGTTATTGGAGCATGGCATGAAGGTATTGGAAAGGGTGTTGGAGAGGAGGATAAGGAAGAAAGTGAAGATTGACGAAATGCAGTTTGGATTTATGCCAGGAAGAGGAACGACAGACGTGCTTTTTATTGTGAGGCAGTTGCAGGAGAAGTACATGGAGAAGAGGAAGAAGTTGTTTCTTGGGTTTGTTGATCTGGAGAAAGCATTCGATAGGGTTCCACGTGAAGTAGTGACATGGGCATTGAGGAAGTTAGGAGTGGAGGAATGGTTGATCAGAGTAGTGATGGCAATGTACAAAAGGGAGCGCACAGCTGTAAGGACGAGAACAGTGGTGAGTTTGAGGTGAAGGTGGGAGTGCATCAGGGGTCAGTACTAAGTCCACTACTATTTGTAGCTGTGATGGAGGTGCTGGCTTGGAACGTAAAGGAGGGTTTACCGTGGGAGTTGTTGTATGCAGATGATCTGGTGTTGATTGCAGAAAGTATGGATGGACTGAAGGAGAAGATGAACAAGTGGAAGGAATGTATGGAGACGAAAGGTCTGAAGGTGAATATCGGAAAAACAAAGGTGATGGCAAGTGGTAAAGCATGTGGTGAGGTGGAAAGAACTGGGAAGTGGCCATGTGCTATGTGCAGGAAGGGTGTCGGAGTGAACTCAATTCAATGTACAATGTGCACTGAGTGGGTTCATCAAAAATGTAGTGGTTTGAGAGGGTCGTTAACCAGTGTGGCAGCTACATTCAAGTGTAAGGTGTGCACAGAGGGAGCTGCAGATGGAGGAAATGTTGAGATGGATCTTGGAGACGGCGTGAAGCTGGAAGGTGTGAAAACATTTTGTTACCTCGGGGACATGCTGAATGGAGAAGGTGGATCAGACTCGGCAACGGTTGCTCGAGTGAGATGTGCATGGAAGAAATTTCGGGAACTGAGTGGCGTGCTGACGAGGAGGGGAGTGTCGTTGAAGCTGAAGGGAAAGGTGTATGCTGCATGTGTGAGAAGTGTTATGATTTATGGGAGCGACACATGGGTAATGAACGTAGAGCAGCAACTAAGGCTGGAAAGGGTGGAAATGCGAATGGTTCGGTGGATGTGTGGAGTATCGTTGAGAGAGAGGAAGCCAAATGATGAATTGCGAAAGATGATGGGAATAGAGCCTGTGATGGATGCTGTGAAGAGAAACAGTTTGAGATGGTTTGGTCATGTGTTGAGGAAGGATGAAAGTGACTGGTTGAGAAGAGTGATGGAAATGAATGTGGAAGGAAGTAGAGGACAGGGAAGACCGAGAAAGACTTGGCTAAAGATGGTCGAAGAAGAAATGCGGGCCATGGGGTTAACAAGGGGAGATGCAGAAAATAGGGAAAAATGGAGAAGATTGTCATGGGGACCGCAAGGCTAACCCCTGCTCTCGCAGGGAAAATGGCCTTTTAAAATGCCTGTTGTTGTTGTTGTTTGACTGCCTGGACGCAACTGAGGTTGTGGATCTACTGATGTACCATCTATTGATGTGGATCCATGATCGAGGTTGTGGATCTGCCGTTTGGAGAGGTCCTGGGCTGAAAGGATCGAAACCTCGAGGAAGAACGTTACCCAGCTGATGATCCATGCAGTCGGGAAAACGAGTCAATTGCTTACAGGTTAAGGTTCTTGCTTTAGGTGGAGAAACTATGTTTGAGGTTTACAATTTAAATAAAGTTGAATATGGGATGTTGTAAAATTAACATCATTTCCAACAATCCTTTAAATTATTTATATTTAAGTTTAGGAACAAGCGATACTGTACAATTATTAATTAAGTGTGTGTGTGTGTGTGTGTGTGTGTGTGTGTGTGTGTGTGTGTGTGTGTGTGTGTGTGTGTGTGTGTGTCTGTGAATAAAAGATATAATTTTGAGGAACAGAAATGAAAAAATGAGGTGTGTGTATATATATATATATATATGTGTGTGTGTATATATATATATATGTGTGTGGGTGTACGTGTGTGTGTGTGTGTATTTGTGTGTGGGTGTGCACGCACATTCATTCACATGTTATCAGAAGTAAATACATTGTGTAGATGACATATCATTTGTGCATCTGATAAATTGCCAGTAACCATTTTGTGAAACTGAATGTGCAGGTGCAGCATCTAACTCAATGTCGAAATGTCACACACGTCAATGCCCGTGGGATTCCCACGGGTGACCCCACCAGTAAAATATGTTAATGATGTCATAATTCGACAAGTACAAAACTTCATCCTATCAAGATGAAATTTCTTGTGTCATGTAGGCATCAATTGGCGGAGAAAAAAAAATGACGACGTCATCGGTCACGTGGTTCGGCCGCCATCTTGGAAATACGGAAAAACTTTGCATCTCTATCTCCAAAAGTGCTGAATAGAAAAAAATTGAGACATGGCTCATTGTAAAGAACTCTCCATGGGGAATAAAATATGTTAATGAAGTCATAGGCGCTTCCATTATGACGTCATAATTTGACAAGTACAAAACGTCATCCGATCAAGATGAAATTTCTTGAGCATCTCGGAATAAATTAATGAATAAAAATAAAATAATGATGATTTCATCGGTCACGTGGTTCGGCCGCCATATTTCTTAAACACAAAATCCTTAAAAACCACTGAAAATACATCCTGGCGAGGGTTTGCAATCTCCGATTGCTCTTTTTCTTGTTTACATTTGCAATGGACCAAATTCAGGAGTTCATCGTGTGCTGGCTCCCTGGTCATCCACCTAATGCTGAGGGTGTTACATTCCACCCTCCACCCACAAATATCTGGACTAGGGGCCTGAATGTACTGATCAGCACATGTTGATGGAGGGAAGTCTGATAATTTGCACGCAGGGAATGCTGCCACATGGCATATCACTTGTAGGTGGCAGAGAGTGGTCCTCGTTTGAGGTGAGACAGAACAACCAATAACAGGCTTCATCAAAAGACACATACTTCTGGTCGTCTAGGTCCATGACAAAGGCCTCAAGCAATAATCACAAATGTTGGAGGGGATAAAATGTCCAGAGTTGCCAGAAAGTGTCAGTGGTGTGGGGAAGCAAGGACTAAATCTACAGGCTTTTTCTTCCCTTTATCCTGGAAGCAGCTCATGGAGTCACATCCAGTGAATGCATGTAAACCGACAAGGGATTTACAGAGATACAGAAGTGTCCTGTTCAAATTGATTGTCTTGGCAGTACCTTTGAAACCGGTATGGAAATGTACCTCACCAGGAATTTTGTCCAACTGTTTAAAACATGGATCAAATATATAATTTGAAAACATCTGTAGGTATTATTTGCGTGGTAGGAGTCAGGATTTTTTAAATTTTATTTTAAACTGCCATAGTCTTATTTGATTTCCCTAGTTATAGTCCACCTACCTACTGACAGGAGCCTGCCACACCTTCTCTCCCTTCAACATGGATCGGTTTTTTGTTTTCAAAGATTTCTCTACAATTATTCATGTCATCAGTGTGGAAATTCACCTGCATCAGAGTCAGGTCTCACACAAAATTGAGTCCAAGCGCCAACATGGTAACTACATTGTTGTAGGAACTGTTTCAGAAGCTCCATTGTAACTTTGTATGACGAAACGCCATAACCCCACGGATCTCTGTTGAACAAACAGTCGGTATGTATACATGATAGACTTGTGTGTCTCTTGTATTTATACATCCATGTAGACACCCTGCTACCACGTGTCCACAGAAAGTGCATTGATCAATGAGGAGGGGGATGACAAACAAACAACCACCTTTTCGTTTGGCTTCTTCCACCTATTTTCTTACCTTCTCCTTGAAGTTGCTCACTGTGGGCAATGATTCCGTCAGCACCATCTAGTCTGGATCACTTCAAAACATACTCTTTTGCCCGTGCTCAACTATACTCTTTGAATAGAATCAAATTACTGGCGTTTTTGGAACATAAATGGATCAAACATCGTAATTTATCCTGGCACGTCACCTGACACACGCCTCGCATGGAGGTCGGCATCCTTCAATGAGCAGATAAAAACAATCACTTGTTAATCCACGGACGATTTGAAGGCTTCCGATTGGTAGTGCGCTCAAAAACTAGCGCGATTTTTGGCGGTAAACGCCAATAAACATGCCACTGAAATGAAATCTCGAATGTGAAACTACTTTTTCATGCTGAGCGTAGCCTATGACTTAGAAAAATCTAAATTTCAAGTGGAGGCCCGATGGGTGCAAGGAGCTTGAAAGAAACATCCACTTGGCTTATGGCCTATGTTGGACTCAGAACCAGGACAAAAACGTTTACATCTCAAACATCACTGCAAGCACTTTCACTCAATTATTTAGCGCTAGGTAGAGGCCTGCTGAAAAAACAATCACATAAACAGCTATTACTTGTGACTGCCAAATGATGTCAATAACATCTTTCCATGATGTGACTAATATACAACATAGCCACAGTCTAGAATCTAGATTGACACAATAGTCAGGTTCACTATGTTAACAAATATAATTTCGTTCCAAATTTTGGGAGATTAGCAAACCTGTACATTTTTGGAATAATCAGAATATGGAGAATCCGAAAATCAATGTTGGCATTTGCACAGACACCTGCATGGCCGCCATTTTGGATTTTCAAAATGGCCGCCATAAAATACATATTTTGCGCTATCTCGGCTTCTAGTGAACCTAGAAAGTTAATTAAATATGCTACTCCTATGTTTTCTGGGTTAAGGAATCCAATAAAGGCCTCAAAATAGTGCTCAGGATTATAGAAAAGCAACAAACAAAGGTAATTGAAAACCATTGTCTTTATATTTGTGATATACCTGTATTACATAATACATGATATTGCAGGTCCTTTGAAGTTATAGGTTGTTATAGGTAGTATCAGATTGAACTATAAGTCCTATACACAGGATCTACTGGGTCTACACCATTCAGGAATATGCTTTTACAGATCTTCATCACTGTCCTGAGGGTCATTTTCGCAAAGGTGTCTACGCAAATGCAAACATTAATTTTTGGATTCCTCATGCTCTGAGTATTCCAGAAATGTATAGTTTTGCTAATCTACCAAAGTTTTGAACGAAAAAACATAGTGAACCTGACTACAACTTATTAGAGAGTACTTTCAGTGTAAAAAAAGATGCTTTGTCAGAGTATACTGACAGATATTCAAAGTGGTAGGGTCATAATTTGCTATTTAATATTGGTGAGGAAATGACTCCTAAGGGTTAACATTCTAGTATAACAGTAAAAGTTTATAATTGAAATAAAGCGGTTATAGGATAAGTTAAGGTTTTGGTTAAATTCACTGTTACGTTATATACGAGCAAAGGTACCTGGCATTGCCAGGCAACAACGGTTTCCTCCTCCCACCCATTCCCCTGCCTCCTACCATCCAACCCTCTCCCTCCCTCCAGACTAGACTCCCACTCCTCCTCCTCCTCCACTCTTTCGCTCCCACATCTATTGGACGACCGCAATTAAGCACGTATTTAGGGACAAACATTTTATTTATCAAGCTGCAAAATATTGAGCAGAAATATCAACAAAATAAAAAAACATATTGCAATGCTTTTGGGTAGACAATATTGAATGTTTTTCCATCAAGGGCAAGAACATGTATACGGATCTTGTATTAAATTATTCCGCAGGGTGTATGTGTAGAGCCGGTAGCTATCTATGGTGGTAATCTTTTTTTCTACAAACTATTCTTTCACCCTTGAGCGTTATGCCATTAGATGAATAGTAAGTAACATTGCCTTTAAATCGCCATAAAGGTTGTATTTGCACCACTTTCGCTCATCTTACCAATCGTTTAAACGTCCTAATTAAGTTATTTTTCACATTTGATATCATATTTGACGATAAGTGCTCACCATCTCACCATCCGGGTAGAAATCCGAAAGAAATTGGGCTTTTTATAAAGCATTGTATATATGTATCTACCCCCGGAGATGGCAATAGGTGGTGGCTCGTGTGTTTATAACATGAATTGTGAGAAAATGACTTTGAAACCCCTAGTAAGGTGCATCGTGGTAAAATATGATCACATTGAGTTTTGTCACAATTAACGTTGGGAGGTCAGAGGAGTCGGGGAAAATCGCATCATATAATGGAGTATGGAAAAGAACTGAGTTTAAGACCTATAGCATTGACACAAGCGATTCATAGGTATGAAGGTCAGGCATTCGATATGAGTGAGGAGGTGAAATAAAATTGCTCCCTTTTTAGCTTTCACGAGCCTCGATTCAGTATACAAAAAAAAAAGAAAAAAAAGAACGTTGTGGCCTGCTCCAAGTCAAGGCATTGTTGAGCAGGCTGAAACAAAATGATGGCTTAAGACCCGTGAGGTGACAGCGGGCTGACCAAGATGACGCGCCGCCATCTTGGTAAGCCTTTTTTGTTTTATTATTATGAGCAGCCCATAAATTATCTTCAAACGTGGTGTTTAAATTTACCCAAGTACCCAGTTTCCATTCATGCACTCCACTGGAGTTCGCTTAGTATGCATGCAAAGTTTTGCGCCGCTAGGTTTCATGGTTAGCTCACCTGGAACGAAGTTCAGGAGAGCTTATGCGATGGCACATCGTCTGTTCATCAGTAAACACTTGAAACTTCTTCTCTGAAACCAAATAGGATTGCGACCAAATTTGGCACAAATGATATTTGTTGTGTTGTGACTAATGTTTGTTCACGGCATTAAAAACTAGAACACTGACTGTCACCAATATACCTCCGCATAGTCCCACAACGGGTAGATGCCATCATCTCTCTGGTAATTGCATATGTATGAGTAGGGGATCAGGTTTGTGAAGTTTCGTTTTGATCGAATAAGGTTCGTTTTTCTATCCTAGATGGCTGCCAAACCACGTGACCTATGACATCATTTTCAAACTATATGCAACAGTGCTGTTAGATGATATTTGTAAAATTTCACATCAATAGGGTGTGTTTTCAGATACAATTATTTAATATTTTCTTTCAATCCAATATGACTGCCAAACCATGTGACCTATGATGTCATAAATGTAATATTTCAATACAAATGGGTCATAGATCATGTGCATGCAATTTCAGATTTTTAGGATAAGGAATTCGATTTAAACATTTTTGGCTGGTATACCACTTCACCTATGATGTCAACATTATCACATCACTTCCGCTTCCGGTCCGGTCCGGAGAGGACGCTGGCGTCGCTTGCTCGCCGCTTCTCCGACTGGGCCATTGTCTTTAGCTTGCTTCTCTGGTGGTCGTGGCGGATTTTTGGCCATTGAGTCTGCCCTCTGCATGGTCCCGGCTCTGCTCCTAGCTTCGCCTGCCCGGCTCCTTCGCTGTTTCCTCGGGCCAGCTCCCGTGGGTTGTGGCCATTGTTTGCAGCGGTGGTGGTGGCGGTTTGCCGCCGTGATCTTGATTAGCGGCGGCGGTCGTTTGCCGCTGCATTTGCCGCTTTGCCTCCTCAACCTTGGCCTCGTGCTGGTCTCTTCGCTCCTGTCTGCCCTCTGCTCGGTCCCGGCTCTGCTCCTGGCTTCACCTGCCCGGCTCCTTCGCTGTTTCCTCGGGCCCGCTCCCGTGGGTTGTGGCCATTGTTTCGCCTCCTCAACCTTGGCCTCGTGCTCGTCTCTTCGCTCCTGCCTGGCATGGCTCTGCGGTACTCCGCCGCAAGGCTTCTTCTGCTTGATACCCGCTTCACCCCATCATGCATCTCTGCAATCAAATCCAATGGACTCCTGCAACGACCCAGGTACATTCACCGTGGCTCCGGTCGTAAGTTTGTTCATTTACAATCAGGTCACTCCATCCCCGTCCTCTGGTCGGCTCAGCGCACTCCCACTCATCGTCCCAGCGCACCTGGTCACAGCAACGCACACAATCGCACCTCCTGTCTGCGAACCCTGGCCAAATCACCCGAGTTCATCCCCGCCGTACAAAAACAACATCAAGCTCACCCTGTTCAATACCCGGGCCCTCAACAGAAATCCCTCATCCTCAACGACTACATCCTGGAAAATAAACTGGACTTTCTCTGTCTCACTGAAACCTGGCAACAACCTCTGGACTACTTCGCACTCAACCTCACCACACCCAATGGATATTCCTACATCAATAAAACACGCTCGGAGGGCCGAGGTGGTGGAATTGCTGTTATTCACCGACAAGACATCAGGATCAGCCTCATCTCCATCGCATCTGCTCCATCATTTGAACACCTGGCTTTTAAACTCTCTGGTCACACACAGTCAGTCATGGCTGTTGTCTACCGCCCTCCCAAACCACACCCATCATTCCTGTCTGACTTCTCCTACTTTCTGACCCAGCTATGTTCCCTCTCCCCCTCAATCCTCCTCCTTGGTGATTTCAATATCCACATGGACCCCACTGACTCCACGATAACCACTGACTTCACTGATTTACTCACCTGCTTTAACCTCACTCAGCATGTCAACTTTCCTACCCATAACCGTGGTCACATTCTGGACCTTGTCTGCTCTACTGGATTAATCTTGCACCATCTCTCTGGCTCCGACCTCACCCTCTCTGACCACTTAGCCATCACTATGACCATCAACATCCCCGCCCCAACACCAAGGCATTATCGCACTATCAACTTCCGTAAGCTAAACGCTCTTTCACCTACCTCATTCTCATCCACCCTCTGAAAAAATGTCCGCTTCTCCCTTCGTTGACCTCCACAACCCTTCTGATCTCACTGACTACTACAACCACACTCTCTCCTCCTGCCTTGACCAACTTTCGCCTATAAAAACCAAAACAGTTTCTTTCACCAATTCTGCTCCCTGGTTTACCCCTGAACTCCGCCTGATGAAAACTCGTGCTCGCCAACTTGAAAGACTCCGCAATAAAACATGTCTCACAATTCACTCCCAAGCCTACAAGGACCACCTACAACACTACAAAGATGCCCTCTCCCGCGCCCGCTCCGCCTACTACTCTCAAATTATCCACTCTGGCTCCGGAAACCCAAAAGCACTCTTCTCTACAATAAACAAACTCCTCAGCCCCCTGAGCACCACCACCCAGTCATTCACAGGAGACAACTGCATCTCCTTCCTTTCATTCTTCCAACGCAAAGTTGAAAACATCTACAACAGCTTGACCACCGCCACACCCGCTCCCCCTCAAACCACCTGCCCCCCCTTATCCTGCCATCCCCGTCTCAATTCTCCCCAATCTCCCCTACTGACCTCTCTGAACTCCTCACAGGAATGAAAACTGCCACCTGCACTCTTGACCCCATCCCCTCCAGCTTTGTCAAGGCCTCCCTTCCTGCTCTCTCTCCACTTATCATTGCAACAATAAACTCCTCCCTTTCTACAGGCATCGTCCCACCATCCCTCAAAATTGCTGCTCTTACCCCCATTCTGAAAAACCCTGGACTAAACCCTGACACCCTAAACAACTTCAGACCCATCTCCAACCTACCCTTTCTGTCGAAAGTTTTGGAACGCGCTGTAGCCGCTCAACTCAAACATCACCTCTCTGCCAATAACCTGTATGAAACATTCCAATCCGGATTCCGCTCCAACCACAGTACTGAAACTGCTCTCCTCAAAATCACCAACGACCTTCTCCTCTCCTCTGACGCTGGCAACCTCAACATTCTCATCCTCCTCGACCTCAGCGCCGCCTTTCACACCATCGATCACACCATCCTCCTCACCCGACTTGAAACCACCTTTAACGTTATTGGCACTGCCCTCTCTTGGATTAAATCATACCTCTCTGACAGACGCCAGTTCATCTCCATCAATAACTGCAAATCCCCCACTGCTCCCCTCCCCCAAGGTGTCCCCCAAGGTTCAGTTCTTGGCCCCCTCCTCTTCATCCTGTACCTGTCCCCCCTCGGTCACTTAATCCGCCGTCATGGTCTCCAATTCCACTGCTTCGCCGATGACATCCAGCTTTTCATCTCCACCGCCACCCACTCTATCCTGACAAACTGCATCACTGAAATAAAATCCTGGCTTCAAATTAACTTCCTCAAACTTAACTATGATAAATCTGAAATAATCATCATTGGCCCAAAAACGCTCATAAAATCCACCAATAACTTTGCCCTCAACATCGACGGTATCCCAGTATCCACCTCCCCTCACATCCGGAATCTTGGCATCATCTTTGACCAAACCCTCTCCTTCGACAAATACACTAAACAGATCACAAAGCCAGCCTTCTTTCACCTGAAAAACATCACCCGTCTCCGTCCATCCCTCTCCTCCATGGCTGCAGAAACCCTCATCCACGCCTTCATCACCTCCCGTCTGGACTACTGCAATAGCCTCCTCTATGGTTCACCCTCAACAATCACCAATAAACTCCGATACATTCAGAACTCCGCTGCCCGTCTACTCACCCATTCCCGGACCCGTGACCACATCACCCCCGTCCTTTACAAGCTTCACTGGCTCCCCATCTCCCAGAGAATCCAGTACAAAATCCTCCTCTTGACCTACAAAGCCCTCCATAACCTGGCCCCATCCTACCTGGCTGACCTCCTCTCCAGACACACTCCCAACCGCAACCTCCGCTCTGCTGGTACCAACCTCCTGACCCCCCCCCCCATCCGGACCAAATTCAGATCCTGGGGGGACAGGGCGTTCTCCATCGCTGCTCCCACCCTCTGGAACTCACTACCTCACACCATCAGAGACTCCTCCTCACTCACCACATTCAAAACATCACTCAAGACCCACCTGTTCAACACTGCATTCAACATTTAACCCACAGCATTTAACCCCTGACTATCTCTTCTCCTTCTCCCTCCTTTTTGCTTTGAATATTTCCCTATTGATTCTTGTTTTTTTGCAATTGTTTTTATGTTTTGCTATGCATTATGTTTTGCACTCTGTCAAAGCGTCTTTGGGCTCCCTGAAAAGCACTATATAAAATAAATGCATTATTATTATTATTATTATTATTATTATTATCATCTTCATGCTTTTGTTCCCCATTGGGAGTACTTGACAATGTGTCAAGTTTCAAATTTTTCTATTCAGTGGTTTTCGAGAAATATATTTTAATTATTTGCTTTCATCCAAGATGGCCGCCATACCACGTGACCTTTGACGTCACAATTATCATACAACAACAACAACATGCATTTTAAGGCCATTTTCCCTGCTGGAGCGGGGGTTAGCCTTGCGGTCCCCATGACAATCTTCTCCATTTTGCCCTATTTTCTGCATCTCTCCTTGTTAACCCTCTTGCACGCATTACTTCTTCCAACATCTTTAGCCAAGTCTTTCTCGGTCTTCCCCGTCCTCTACCTCTACTTCTACTTCTACCGAGAACCCGTTCAACAATGAGGGTACAAGGCTTGACGTGTGTCTCCCCAATCGAGTGGGGTTTTTTTCTTCTTTGCAATTTCAAGAGAAACGTCATAAGAAGCCTGGACAGTTGCTACATTTTGTTGTTGAAAAGCTCCTCCTTCATCCAACTTCTGTCGCTTTAAATTTCTTTCATGCCGCTTGAAAAATTCGGGATCCTGCTTTGCATGTTGTGCGTGATTCGTCTTGAGGTGCAACTTCAACTTGGATGGCCTCATGGAACTTGTGACACAGTACACATTGTGGTTTCTCTTGGCCATACACGGTAATGGACATTAATCCAAGCTTTATGTATTCGTCAAGATACTTTATTTTTTTACTCCCAGAAACAACGTCAAATTTGCAATAGGAAGAAAAAAAAAACAATATCAAAGTCAAAACAATATCAATACACAGTGCGTATCAAAAAAAAGGTAATCCGAATTCAAGGGGTTAATATATGCAAAGGTTATTTATTTTGACAATTTACATGTGGTTTACTAAGAGGAGATCCTCAGCTTTCCATAGATACCTTCCATGCATCATTGCTGTCACACATGACCGAGTACATGTTCATTTTCAATGACCGAGTTCATTGAAAATGACAAGTTCAAATCGCATTTTTACAAGTTTGGCTAATCGATGCAAGTCAGGATAATTGGTGCAGAATGAACGTCAGATGTGAACTTTTCTCAGGAATGATTGGCCTTTATGCACCCACACCTTCAACATGACTACCTCCCCTTTCAACAAAAAGCTTACAGCGGCGGAGCATGCCCTGAACTGCTCGTCTCACCATAGACGGGTCATTGCGCAAAGCATCCACTTCATGTCGAATACAGCCCTGCAATTCGTCAAGATCACGGGGAGGAGTTACGAACACCTTGTTCTTTAAATGTCCCCAAAGGAAATAATCACATGGTGTGAGGACAGGTGATCTTGGAGGCCATTCCACTGCATGGTTGAGGGCGATGTCTTGGTCTCCAAAGAGTTCCCTCAGTCGATCTCGGACAGCGATAAGACGATGTGCTGGGGCGCTCTCTTGGGCCCACCAGAGATATCTGAAGACACCACGAACCTGTCGCTCAAAGTTCTCCTACAGCTGCGGTAAAACCATTGATGATTGATTGATTCATCATTGATCATCTGCAGATACCTGTTACCATTGACATTCCTTTGAAAGAAAAAAATGGTCCGATCACCTGACCACTTCCACAAAGTCCCAACCAAACAGTCCACTTTTGTCGATTCATGTTGGTGTCAAAATTAAATTCCGGGGGTTGTCCTGTCGGTGCATATTCAAGAACATTATGGGTATTGACCTTGCCGACCATGGCGAAAGCAGCTTCGTCACCGATAACGAGATACCACAGGAAATTGACATCTGCTTCGCAACGTGCTATCAACCATCTGGCAAGCACCAGCCTCCTGGCAAAATCCCCTGGCGTAAGTTGATGCCGGATGTGAATCCGATATGGGTGTTGGTGGAGATCCAGTCTTGTGATTCGGTTGAATGTTGCCGGAGGCAATCCCGTCCCATTTCGTCTTGCGCTGGTATTCCTAGGATGCTCCAAAACTTGCTGCCTTACTGCTGCAATGTTCATTTCCGATCGCCCAGTGCGCCTCCTACCAGAATTCCCCTTGTTGAGGTTGAGGCTAGTGCCATGCTCTTGGTATTTTCTAACATTCGCCCAGATGGTTTTGGCTGCTGGAGGCTCCCGTTCTGGGAAACGTTCCTTGAACGCATCACGAGTTTGCTGCAAACTTCCAGTTTGGTGAAAGGTTGTAACCACGAAGGTCCGCTGTTCAGTCGTAAGTTGAACCACCTTTTCAATGACTCAGACCGTCTCTTAAACCCATACACTGTAGGCCCATCTTAAACTCATCTTAAACAAAGGATGACGCAACCGACGATTACCAGACCAGCTTAAAATTTTACATAATCAACTTGGCAGTCGACAAGTAATGCGTCCATTTAAAACTGTCTTGCACCGATTAGCCAAACTTGTAAAAATGCGATTTGAACTTGTCATTTTCAATGAACATGTACTCGGTCATCTGTGACAGCAATGATGCATGAAAGACATCAATGGAAAGCTGAGGATCTCCTCATAATTGGTTAAAAAACAAAACAAAAAAAAAACACCTTTAGAGGCCATTTTTCCCCGCAAAGCGGGGGTTGGCCTTTTTCGGGCACCGTGGTTGTTGTTGGTCCCCTTTTTGAAGCAATGTTTTACGGCCGGATGCCCTTCCTGCCGCTAACCCTTTTTGTCGCCTTTTACGACAAACAGGGAATTACCAGTGAACTGGTACTCAATTAGCCAACCTCAGAAGGATGACAGGCTGAGTCAACCCCCCTGGCGTTAATTCAGCGATCGACCGGGATTCGAACCCAGGATCCTAGGATCCTAAGCTGGCACCCTAGCCGCTAGCCCAACACCAGGGATTCTCCTCATAATTGGTAAACCACATGTAAATTGTCAAACTAAATAACCTTTGCATATTAACCCCTTGAATTCGGATTACCTTTTTTTTGATACGCATTGAATATATATATATATATATATATATATATATCGTTGTGGTTTTGAGAATAAAGGCAACCCCCCTTTAGTTAGTTGCACCACAACATGTAGCCTCGCTTTAGTTCAGTTATTTCTTATTAAATGTTAAGTATAGTCTCCTTCCCAGTGTTAGTATGAGTTGAGACAGGTAAGTAAGTGTAGGCCTCATTGGGCCTGGAATGCCATGTGCTGGGCCTGGGACAAGTCTAGGAGGCCCGAGGGAAGAGCTAAAGGGGAGTGGCCAACAACGGCAGCCAATGGGAGCTCAAGGGGAGTGGCTAACGACGGCAGCCAATGGGAGTGGCCAACAACGGCAGCCAAGGGGAGTGGCCAGCAACAGCGACCAGGGGAGGTCCTTGGAACATTCTAGTGGGACTCCGGGGGGGGGGGGGGGGGGCTATAAAACACGGTCCCGGGTCCCCGAACTCTCTCTCTGTCCCGGGATTCTGAAGCACTCAGCGCTCTCTGCCCAAGCTCTCTCTGCCCCGAAGGTTGAAGCTCGAGGTCTCTCTGCGTTCTACCCCTGCTCCCCTGTTATAAACGCTCTCGCAGGACGATCTCTCTCGTGGCCCTGTGCTCTAACGATCTCTCCTGCCTGGACGCCCTGCACGTGCGCTTCGCCTCGCCGACTTCGGGACACGCTGCGGAGATTCCCGTGCGTGCACGACTGGAGGCCGACGTCCTTGCCGCGAACATCCTCGAGGGACACGCCCAACGAGCCGTCCGGGGCGAGCAGCACCAAGCGGCCGCGCTTTGAGCGCGTCCTCTTCTTCCTTCCTTTCCCTGCGTGAGTCAGAGGGCCCTTGTCGGGGAACGTAAGTTAAGAACAGTTAAGTTTCTATCCTGTATCTCTTTTCTCTGGCCATTGTACATTGTGAATAAACCTGTGTTTTGCTTCCAACTTGGCCATATACGTCTTTTCCACCATTGGCCTCGCATTGCACAAGATAAAACCGCTCGATCGGGTTCAGAGTAATTAACGGCACGAGTCGCGTGACACGCAAACCGCTCGGGCGTAACAATCTAGCGCGACTCGTGTGAGGTTCAGCCCCCGTGCTCGCAGCGGCACGTGTATCGAAGGTACTCGGGTATTTGACCGGAAACGCTTCCGCGCGCTCGCTGCGGGGCTGGTGGCTGGAATTGTTTAACAATCCACCCCCACGAGTGTAAAGTGGGTAGCGGCCTCGTGGACTCGAAGCTCGAGGGGGAGAACTTAATCCCCCCTCAGTACGTCGACGGGCTCGAGATCCGCAATATATTTAATTTTTAGTATGGTTCAAATTACCCCCATGGCCCCCCGAGAAATACACCATGGCCCCCCAGGGGGCCATGGCCCCCAGGTTGGGAACCACGGCACTAGCGTCTTACCTCATACCAATGTTCTTACCTCATACCAAGGCATGCCCGAGTGTATGCGCATGCGCTATTCAATAATTACACCTAATTTGTGTCAAGTTCTGTGAAACGAGATTGATATGAAAACATTCATGTTGTCTTTGTTGCTAAATTTATTCTGGTTTCTTCAAACAAATCGCGATTTTAGTCCACGATGTTCTTACCTCATACCAACGCACGTCCGAGTGTATGCGCATGCGCTATTCAAAAAGGCACCCCAACAACAAGAACAACAACGCGGTCCTCTCATAGAGCTGCTCGTCACATCTAAAAACACTGTGCATGAGTGTCACTCCTACACTGAAAGTTTCGTCTCAACAGGACATATGGTTGCTGAAAAAAAACGAGGTTTAGCCCGTACGGACGTACGGACAACCCAAAAACATAATGCCTCCGGCGACTTTGTCGGCGGAGGCATAAAAATAATCGGGGTCTAAGGGGGTCTACCGGGGGTCAAAGTGCATCCAGGTTTGACCCCCAAAATAGGAATTTGCTTTTTTCTCTGAAACTACACACAATATGTCGATGAAACTTGACCATAACATTCATCACCCGTGTTGTACCAAAGTTTGCTCACAGCATTATAAAAAATTTAAAATAAAAAAAATTCGGGCCGTGAGGGGTCTACTGGGGGGTTTGCCCCGCAAAATAGGTATTTGCTCTTTTCTCTGAAACTACATACACAATTTCAATGAAACTTCACCACAACCTTCATCACCCATGATGTACCAATGTTTGTTCAAGGCATTAGAAAAATTGGGGTCTGAGGAGGTATACAGGATGGAGGGATGGGGAGGAGTAAGGGTTGCCCCAAAAATAGGTTTTTTTTTTTTTATGGGATTTTGCCTGCCACAATGCCTACGAAGCCACTCGAGGTGGGGGCTATACAAAGGAAAGAAAAGTATAGATATTAGACAGAAAGGAGTAATCTATTGACATTCCTCTTGAATTGAGGTAGGTTGGGGGTAAAGGGGAAAGCAAGATGCAGGTAAACTGTTCCAGAGTGATGCAGTACAGGGAAAAAAAACAAGAATACCTCAAAGTCTTACACCTCGGGACAGATACAGTGTATGAATGGGAAAAAACTGCTAAACGTGAAGAGCAACTGAAAATATGCACAGGTGGGACAACCTGTGAAAGACCCTCAGAGCACATTCCATAATAATATCGATAGAAAAGGCTCATGGAAGCAACAGAACAGCGGACTGAGAGAGACTCCAGGGATGATGCAAACTCCTGTCCCACCAGAATGGTGGCACATCACTGGATTATATCAAGAAGAGATAGGTGACAGGCTGGGGCACCAGCCCAAATATGGCAACGATACTCCATAACAGGTCATATATAGAGACCTTGTATAGATGGATGGAGAATAGCAGCTTGAGAAAGGTATCGCCGAGCACGAAAAAAGCAGCCAAGGCGCTGGGAGGCTCTTTTAGCGATATTAGAGATGTACTTTTCCCAGCTGCGGTTTGAGCTGATGTCCAATCCAAACAGACAGATAAACAGGAAGTTCCTGCAAAGGTGAAAGATCCATAGACAGGATTGGAAAACAAGGATTTGTATACACCAAAAGAAAAAAATAAGGTGATCTTGAACTCGACAAAGACAACAAGTGGGTCTTGTTTTGGTTCAAAGTAACAAGCCAGTCTTTTCCCCAGTTTATCACCCTCTCAAAATCCTGATTGAGGGTGGTACTGGCATGGTCACGGGTAGAACGATACAAGGTTCCTGGGTAGGTAGTATACAGTGTTGAGTCATCTGTGTAAATGCATAACTGAGAAAGAATCCAATCAGACAGATCATTGATGTTCAACAAGAACAATATTGGACCAAACACAGACCCCCTGAGGAATACCAGCATTAGTATTATGGACGGAGGATGACTGTCCCTCATGTACCACAAAGATTTGGCAATTTTTAAGGAAATCAGAGATTATATCGAGCAATCTTCCAGAAATGCCGTATGATATTAGTTTATGGATGAGGCCCTTGTGCCACACTTTGTCAAAAGCCTTCGAGATGTCGAGTGCAACAACCCCTGGCTTCACCACGATGATCCAAAGTCCTATTCACATGTTCAGTGATGAGAGATAGAACATCACCAGAAGACCTAGACTGTCGAAAGCCATACTGGACATCAGTTAGGAGATTGTGGGTTTCCAGATGAGTCATGAGTTTTTGTTTGATCAAAGATTCAAACACTTTGCTCATAATGGGCAGAAGGCTAATTGGCCGATAGTTAGCAGGATGAGATTTCTCACCAGAGCCTTTAAAGACAGGGACTACAGAAGCTTGCTTCCAGCTAAGTGGAAACAGACTTTGACAACAACAACAACAACAACATGCATTTTAAGGCCATTTTCCCTACTAGAGCGGGGGTTAGCCTTGCGGTCCCCATGACAATCTTCTCCATTTTGCCCTATTTTCTGCATCTCCCCTTGTTAACCCTCTTGCCCGCATTTCTTCTTCGACCATCTTTAGCCAAGTCTTCCTCGGTCTTCCCCGTCCTCGACTTCCTTCTACATTCATTTCCATCACTCTTCTCAACCAGTCACTTTCATCCTTCCTCAACACATGACCAAACCATCTCAACCTGTTTCTCACAGAAAACACAGACTTTGACAGACATAAGCAATACAGTTTTGAGAGAACAGAAGATGGTTCAAGTGAACACATCTTCAAAACAATTACAGGAATTCTATCTGGTCCAGTAGATTTTGAGATATCAAGCCCTTGAACAATCTTAGCAACCCTCCTCGATGTGATGATGATAGTGGAAAGCCTGGCGTCAAGACGGGAAGGACAATTAGGCAATGGATGTCTGTGGTCTTAAAGTGTAGAGTTTGCAGCAAAATGCTGAACGAAGAGGTT
Source organism: Myxine glutinosa (assembly GCF_964187855.1). Lineage (NCBI taxonomy): Eukaryota > Metazoa > Chordata > Myxini > Myxiniformes > Myxinidae > Myxine > Myxine glutinosa. Next base: position 32,453,485 of record NC_136263.1, read on the forward strand.
AACTTTATCAATAGGAGAGGTAAGCACTTCAGGACCATTGAAGAGGACAGGAATCGATGAACTCTTACAGTTGAGAATGCTGTAAGCAATTCTCCAAAAATCTCTGGAACCTAGCTGCTTATTTGAGATAGAATCACAAACAGATTCTGCATATCTAACATTCTTCAAAGGTATTTTTTTTGTTTGTTTGAAGTCTTATGATTATGTTCGGATGATTTTACATACTGCCCTGTCTTCTAGAAAACATTAAAATTGGTTTAAAATACCTTTAGTCAGTGTAGAATACTGTTTATGCTACCAGGTGAGCGCCAGGGGTATTGCCCCTATGTTTTGGAGTTATGGAAGAGACACACTGACACGCACACGCACACTTTATTTATTTATTATTGTTATAGGATATATCATTTCTGGGGCAAAAGCTCCATTCCTAATCGTGCCAGGGGATAGGACACTGCTGTTGTCATTATCACCTACACCAATTGCTGTGTTTATGATCCCCATGCTGTTTGAAGGAAAAAAGGGGGAAAAAAAAAAAGTGGGGAAAGGGGGATATTGTAATCAGCTCCGTCTGTCTGTCTGTCTGTCTATCTATCGATCACGCTATCTCTTCCTAAACAGTTTGGCAGAAATTCCCCAAACTTGGTAATTATGATCACCACATGGCAAGAAGGTGCAAGACCAGTACCAACTGGGAGCTGGGACAAAGAGGTCGAATACCAAAAAAAAAAAAAAATTGCAATTATGGGCACATTTTAAAACATTTTGCACGCAAAAGAGAATGTACAACAGTGAAGGAACATATTTCTCCTGGGGGGGAAATTGGGTCATTTCCCACATCATCACTTATGTGGAAGTGATGATGTGGCAATTTACAATATCTAAAAAAAAAAAAGAAGCTGAAAAGAATTGAAAATGGAACTACTAGCTTCATATTCTCATGAATAATTAATAGCTGGCAGACTTTGCATGACAAAAAAAGTTTGACTAACTTGATATGCACCTTCTATTCACTTGTGCCCACTCATTTTTCTACTTTTCATGTTTATTCTTACTATTTCCTGAATATAAATGAGCAAGGAATTTTTCACATTTATTTATGGAATATGCAGCACTTATGTCACCTCTTGAATTCAATCAAGGATGTGATGTAGCAATCAAGAAAATTGAAAGATATGATCAACACAAATGTATCCTAAAGAGGAATAACAGCTGGCTGAGCAGAAGTTTGTTATAAAATCTCACTCTATGAAGTTCAACAGGAGCAATGGTCATTGGTCACTGTACACAAGTTATCAGGAAAACTTGCCAATCCAGCTACACTCGATACATAGGACTAGTAATCACATAGCATGATCTCGAAACTCACCTCATTCTTAGAGAAGTTTATCAGAAGGGCCAAACAGCACACATGCTCCAAGAAAACGGCACACATATCATTCCTGTAAAGAGACTAAGAACAAGTTCGTGATATCTCAAATTCAGATTTCAATAAGTGTTTTACACGGAGAATAAAACGCCAGAGCATGAAGAAAAAGAAAGCACCAAAAGTTATCAACTGTGTAATTAACGTTATCAACTGGCCAATTTCTTTGTCATACTTCAGGTATTGAAGAGAAGAAAGTACGAGAGAGGAGGGAGGGATGATCAAGCCCAAACAAGTGCAAAATAAAAATTCAAGCAAAGAAAAGACAGCGACAAAATTGAAATAATGATGGGTGGTATAAAAGAGGATTTAACAAGTGCGTGGGATGTGAAACATTTTTGAGGTCAGCTTTCACACCGATAACATACCAGATTCAGCCCTCCCCACATCCACCGACGAGGGGCCCTCTCCCCACAGCCACCGACGAGGGGGCCCTCTCCCCACAGCCGCCGACGAGGGGCCCTCTCCCCACAGCCGCCGACGAGGGGGCCCTCTCCCCACATCCGCCGACGAGGGGCCCTCTCCCCACAGCCGCCGACGAGGGGCCCTCTCCCCAAAGCCGCCGACGAGGGGCCCTCTCCCCACAGCCACCGACGAGGGGCCCTCTCCCCACAGCCGCCGACGAGGGGCCCTCTCCCCACAGCCGCCGACGAGGGGCCCTCTCCCCACAGCCGCCGACGAGGGGCCCTCTCCCCACAGCCGCCGACGAGGGGCCCTCTCCCCACAGCCACCGACGAGGGGCCCTCTCCCCACAGCCGCCGACGAGGGGCCCTCTCCCCACAGCCGCCGACGAGGGGCCCTCTCCCCACAGCCGCCGACGAGGGGCCCTCTCCCCACAGCCGCCGACGAGGGGCCCTCTCCCCACAGCCGCCGACGAGGGGCCCTCTCCCCACAGCCGCCGACGAGGGGCCCTCTCCCCACAGCCGCCGACGAGGGGCCCTCTCCCCACAGCCGCCGACGAGGGGCCCTCTCCCCACAGCCGCCGACGAGGGGCCCTCTCCCCACAGCCGCCGACGAGGGGCCCTCTCCCCACAGCCGCCGACGAGGGGCCCTCTCCCCACAGCCGCCGACGAGGGGCCCTCTCCCCACAGCCGCCGACGAGGGGCCCTCTCCCCACAGCCGCCGACGAGGGGCCCTCTCCCCACAGCCGCCGACGAGGGACCCTCCCCCCAGCCACTAACGCGGGCATTGAATGGGCAGCCAATTGTGCAGATATACAATCATCATCAGCCTGCCAGCAACGCATGAATGGAGGCAGGCCATTCCAGCCAGTCAGTTAACCAAGCATGCAGTCCGTCAGACAGGCAATCAGACATTTATTCAGGAAGTGAAATAGCCAACCATGCACTCATGCAGTCACAGCCACACACATCCTTACCATCATCCACGGGGCAGTACGCGTTTGTCGCACTACTCCTCCTACAGTTCTAGCCGATTACATCCAGATTTGCTACATAGGGTAAAGCATGACCCCAATTAGTGCACAGGGGTGTTTTTCATATTTGCCAGTTTTCTTGGGGTCGGTGGGGATGGGGGGGGGGGGGGGGGGGGGGTGAAACCCAACTTCTCTATGTAAATGTGTATCGTGTAGCGCCACCTATAGGTGGGAGCAAGTATTACAGGTCCCGCCCTTTACAGTGTTTACACTTTACAGTATTTTATTCCTGTCCCCACGTTCTCCAGAGTCGTGAGGTGTTTTGAATGACACGTTTGAATAAGGATAACACAACCCCCGCCGGCTACTCCTGTCGGGAGAGGGTGCTTCTCGTGTACATAATTATCCATATCGGGAAATCGAACCATATTGTATTGAGAGCAGCTCTCTCCCTCATTTTTTTCCCGGCATTTTCAATCGAATAACTGATTGCTAAGCGTTAGTCTCGACCTCGATGAATGCTTAAATAAATGACGGCGAATTGTTTTTTCCTGAGAAAAACGTTGTACCAACAGCACGTTGCCTTATCTTAATCTCAGCTGAGAAAGATAAAGCCTGAAACCGATCACCAAACTCGGGCTGACTGGAAAAAGACAGTAATCAGTCTATTTCTTATGCCACAATGAGCACAACGTTGTGTCGAACTCAGATTATGCTTATTGTCATGCATACGATACGTACAACGCAGACGTAAGAAATCTCACAGTTAGATAGATATGCGAACACGGTAAAGAACGCTTTTTGCAAACGATATAAATATAACTGAGGTGATGGAGGTCATGCATCGTTAAATTGCGTTAAAATATATAAACTGAAAAAAACCATCCATTTCAAAATCACGAAACGCTGGTGGACTGACTGACCTGAGAATTTCCAATTCCTGACAAGGCAACTGCAGCGTGACGTCACCGACACGCCTTGTCAAATTTGTCTATCACTCAGAACATTTGTTATTTATACTGGAATATTATCCGTCAGTTCAGGATATTCTTTGTTTTCCCTTCCGTTTTGTATAAATTTTAACAAGGCGTTATCCGATGAACAAAAAAGGGATAAATTACCAGCCTAGCTGTTTAATACACCTAAAGCACCCTTTCCGCTTTCCCCCATGTGACTCTCGAGAGACCGATGGTGATGACTTCATGCAGTGACTCACAACAAATTATGATTACAAAGCTCGATGGTGTTGTATTTACCTATGAGCTGTCTTGTGTGGGTTCGATTCCCGACTAAACCCGCATCAGTGAGTTCGCCTTTGTTTGGAAGGGACGTTAAGCTGACGGTCAGGTGTGTTTACATTCGCCGATGGACGTTCAAAATCACCGGTACGCATGGAAAAGCCTGTGTGCCGGTACCCTGCGGCCACACAATGTGTACATCTACGAGGGTCATGCTGCATTACATGATGATGAAGATCACATAAAGTTACACAATCGCCATTCATCGATAAATTGGTGGGATCGAACCCCGTGTGGTTACCATTGGTCTGTGCCGCGCAAGCTACCAATGCGTGCGGCTCGTGAGCTTACCTGTACGTCCATTTACCTGTAAGTCCATTACCATTTGATTATTTGAAGAGGAGGAAGGTACCACCATTTATTGTGTAAACCTGTAAGAATATAACGAGTGAAGCCATTGGTTCAACTCCTATTTTGATCTACACGATGCATGGTCGACAAGTGACCGAAAGACAATTATTACTAATAGTAATACCCATTAATAGTAATACGGACTATCAGAAACCATCTACATTACCACTACTACTAATATTACTACTACTATTATAACTACTACAACTATTACTACTACAAGTACTACTACGACCACTACGTCTACTGATACCACCACTACTCACTTTTATAACTATGACTATTGTTACTACAACTACCCCGACCACCACTACCACCACAACTACTAATACTACTACTATTACTACTACTATTACCACCACTACTACATAATAATACTACTAGTACAACTACTACTACTACTAGTACTACTACTACCACTACGTCTACTGATACCACCACTACTTACTTTTATAACTATGACTATTGTTACTACAACTACCCCTACCACCGCAACTACTAATACTACTATTACTACTACTATTACTACTACTACTACCACCACTACTACATAATAATACTACTAGTACTACTACAACTACTATTACTACTACTAGTACTACTACAACCACCACTACTAATACTAATACTACCACCACTACCACTACAACTACTACTATTACTACTACTACAACCACAACTACTAATACTAATGCTACTATATTACTACCACAACAACTACAACTACTACTACTACTACTACTACTACTACTACTATTATTACTACTACTACTACTACCACCACTACTACATAATAATAATACTAGTACAATTACTACTACCACCACTACTACATAATAATACTACTAGTACAATTACTACTACTACTACTACTACTACTACTACTACTACTACTACTACTACTACTACCACTACTACTACTATTACTATGACTATTGCTACTACAACTACGTCTATCACCACTACCACCACAACTACTAAATCTACTATTACTTCTACTACTACTAGTACAACTACTACTACTACTACAAGCACTGCTATTACTATGACTATTGCTACTACAACTACTACTACATAATAATAATACTACTACTACAACTACTACTACTACAACCACCACTACTAATACTACTACTACCACTACTACATAATAATAATACTAATACTACTACAACTACTACTACTATCACCACTACCACTACAGCTACTACTACTACTACTACCATAAAGGCCCCAAATGTTCCCCCCTTGTACGGTCACCTAGGGAAAGTTTTTGGCTCAAGTCTTTCATGATCCGGTTGGGCAGGCTTTATATTTTACTGAAGGTGCCAGGGATTTTGAATTTAGCCAGGATGCCGGTGATAACTTGCCCACTCCTCGTAAAGAACAGCATGGCTGTAACACCCACCAAATAATGCTGCTTGCCTAACAGTTACGAAGGTCACAGTATTTGCCATATGGTTGGGCGAGCGGGATTCGAACCCCGGGCTGGACAGCTCACAGGTGACTGCGCATTCCTCGAGGCTCTCCTGCCATCCACTGATCAGAAAGGCTTGGGATCCGAGGATCCTGGGTTCGAATTCCGGTCGATCGTTGAATTAACGCCAGGGGGGTTGATTCAGCCTGTCATCCTTCCGAGGTCGGCAAATTGAGTACCAGCTTGCTGGGATGAATGTGAAGGTGTGTGCCCCGGTTTAGAATAGGTACACCGTATCCCCGCGTGTCCTAAGAGGCGACTAAAGGGTTGGCGTCAGGAAGGCCATCCGGCCATAAAAACATTGCCTCAAAAAGGGAACCATGAGTCCATGATGATTGTCATGGGGCCCGCAAGGCTAACCCCCGCTCCAGCAGGGAAAATGGCCTTAAAAAGGGAATTTTTAAAATACTCTTGTTATGTAATATATATTCTCCTATTCCTGGTATGTAATATATAGACTCCTATTCCTGGAATGTAATGTATAGACTCCTATTCCTGGTATGTAATATATAGACTCCTATTCCTGGAATGTAATATATAGACTCTTATTCCTGGTATGTAATATATAGATTCCTATTCCTGGTATGTAATATACAGATTCCTATTCCTGGAATGTAATATATAGACTCCAATTCCTGGCATATAATATGTAGACTCCTATTCCTGGTATGTAATATATAGACTCCTATTCCTGGTATGTAATATGCAGACTCCTATTCCTGGAATGTAATATATAGACTCCTATTCCTGGAATGTAATATATAGACTCCTATTCCTGGAATGTAATATGTAGACTCCTATTCCTAGAATGTAATATATAGACTCCTATTCCTGGAATGTAATATGTAGACTCCTATTCCTGGTATGTAATATGCAGACTCCTATTCCTGGTATGTAATATATAGACTCCTATTCCTGGAATGTAATATGTAGACTCCTATTCCTGGTATGTAATATGCAGACTCCTATTCCTGGTATGTAATATATAGACTCCTATATCTGGAATGTAATATATAGACTCCTATTCCTGGCATGTAATATATAGACTCCTATTCCTGGTATAGGAGTCTATATATTACACTATATAGAATTACCCTTTATAATTACCCCTCAGAATCACCCTTTCTAAATACCCCTTAGAATTACCCTTTGTAATTACCCCTTAGAATTACCCTTTATAATTACCCTCAGAATTACCCTTTAGAATTACCCCTCAGAATCACCCTTTATAATTACCCCTTAGAAATACCCCTTTATAATTACCCCTTAGAATTACCCGTTAGAATTACCACTTAGAATCACCCTGAAGAATTACCCCTCAGAATCACCCTTTAGAATTACCCCTCAGAATCACCCTTTATAATTACCCCTTGGAATTACCCCTTTATAATTACCCCTTAGAATTACCCCTTAGAATCACCCTTAAGAATTACCCCTCAGAATCACCCTTCATAATTACCCCTTAGAATTACCCCTTCGAATTACCCCTTAGAATTACCCCTCAGAATTACCCTTTATAATTATCCCTAAGAATTACCCTTCAGAATTACCCCTTAGATTTACCCTTTAGAATTACCCCCTTTAGAATTACCCTTTAGAATTACCCCTTTAGAATTACCCCTTAGAATTACCCTTTAGATTTACCCTTTGGAATTACCCCTTTGGAATTACTTTTTAGAATTACCCTTTAGAATTACCCCTTTAGAATTACCTTTTAGAATTACCCCTTTAGAATTACCCTTTATAATTACCCCTCAGAATCACCCTTTATAAATACCCCTTAGAATTACCCTTTATAATTACCCCTTAGAATTACCCTTTATAATTACCCCTTAGAATTACCCTTTTAATTATCCTCAGAATTACCCTTTCGAATTACCCCTTAGAATTACCCTTTATAATTACCCCTTAGAATTACCCTTTATAATTACCCCTTTAGAATTATCCTTTAGAACTACCCTTTGGAATTACCTTTGAGAATTACCATTAAGAATTACCCCTTAGAATTACCCCTCAGAATTACCCCTTGGAATTATGCCTTTATAATTACCCCTTCGAATTACCCCTTCGAATTACCCCTTAGAATTACCCCTTAGAATTACCCCTCAGAATCACCCTTTATAATTACCCTTTATAATTACCCTCAGAATTACCCTTTAGAATTACCCCTCAGAATCACCCTTTATAATTACCCCTTAGAATTACTCCTTAGAATCACCCTTAAGAATTACCCCTCAGAATCACCCTTTATAAATACCCCTTAGAATTACCCTTTGTAATTACCCCTTAGAATTACCCTTTATAATTACCGTCAGAATGACCCTTTAGAATTACCCCTCAGAATCACCCTTTATAATTACCCCTTAGAATTACCCCTTTATAATTACCGTCAGAATGACCCTTTAGAATTACCCCTCAGAATCACCCTTTATAATTACCCCTTAGAATTACCCTTTATAATTACCGTCAGAATCACCCTTTGTAATTACCCCTTAGAATTACCCTTTATAATTACTGTCAGAATGACCCTTTAGAATTACCCCTCAGAATCACCCTTTATAATTACCCCTTAGAATTACCCCTTTATAATTACCCCTTAGAATTACCCCTTAGAATTACCCCTAAGAATCACCCTTAAGAATTACCCCTCAGAATCACCCTTTATAATTACCCCTCAGAATCACCCTTTATAATTACCCCTTAGAATTACCCCTTTATAATTACCCCCTTATAATTACCCCTTAGAATTACCCCATAGAATCACCCCTTAGAATCACCCTTAAGAATTACTCCTCAGAATCACCCTTTATAATTACCCCTTAGAATTACCCCTTCATAATTACCCCTTAGAATTACCCCCTTCGAATTACCCCTTAGAATTACCCCTTTATAATTACCCCTTAGAATTACCCCTTTATAATTACCCCTTCGAATTACCCCTTCGAATTACCCCTCAGAATTACCCTTTATAATTATCCGTAAGAATTACCCTTTAAAATTACCCCTTAGAATTACCCTTTAGAATTACCCCTTTAGAATTACCCTTTAGAATTACCCCTTTAGAATTACCCCTTAGAGTTACCCTTTAGAATTACCCCTTTAGAATTACCCTTTAGAATTACCCCTTAGAATTACCCCTTAGAATTACCCTTTAGATTTACCCTTTGGAATTACCCCTTTGAATTACCCTTTATAATTACCCTTTTAGAATTACCTTTTATAATTACCCTTTAGAATTACCCCTTTAGAATTACCCCTTTAGAATTATCCTTTATAATTACCCCTCAGAATCACCCTTTATAAATACCCCTCAGAATTACCCTTTATAATTACCCCTTAGAATTACCCTTTATAATTACCCCTTAGAATTACCCTTTATAATTACCTTCAGAATTACCCTTTCGAATTACCCCTTAGAATTACCTTTTATAATTACCCCTCAGAATCACCCTTTATAAATACCCCTCAGAATTACCCTTTATAATTACCCCTTAGAGTTACCCTTTAGAATTACCCCTTTAGAATTACCCTTTAGAATTACCCCTTAGAATTACCCTTTAGAATTACCCCTTTAGAATTACCCTTTAGAATTACCCTTTAGAATTACCCTTTAGAATTACCCCTTTAGAATTACCCTTTAGAATTACCCTTTAGAATTACCCTTTAGAATTACCCCTTTAGAACTACCCCTTTAGAATTACCTTTTAGAATTACCCTTTAGAATTACCCTTTAGATTTACCCTTTAGAATTACCCCTTTAGAATTACCCTTTAGAATTACCCTTAAGAATTACCCTTTGGAATTACCGCTGAGAATTACCCGTTAGAATTACCCCTTAGAATTACCCCTCAGAATCACCCTTTATAATTACCCCTCAGAATTACCCTTTATAATTACCCTTTTGAATTACCCCTTTGGAATTACCCTTTAGAATTACCCTTTAGAATTACCCCTTTAGAATTAGCCCTTATAATTACCCCTCAGAATCACCCTTTATAAATACCCCTTAGAATTACCCTTTGTAATTACCCCTTAGAGTTACCCTTTAGAATTACCCCTTCAGAATTACCCCTTAGCATTACCCCTTAGGATTACCCCTAAGAATCACCCTTAAGAATTGCCCCTCAGAATCACCCTTTATAATTACCCCTCAGAATTACCCTTTAGAATTACCCCTTCGAATTACCCTTTAGAATTACCCCTTTAGAATTACCCTTTAGAATTACCCCTTTAGAATTACCCCTTAGAGTTACCCTTTAGAATTACCCCTTTAGAATTACCCTTTAGAATTACCCCTCAGAATCACCCTTTATAAATACCCCTTAGAATTACCCTTTGTAATTACCCCTTAGAGTTACCCTTTGGAATTACCCCTTTAGAATTACCCTTTAGAATTACCCCTTCGAATTATCCTTTGGAATTACCCCTTTATAGTTACCCCTTAGCATTACCCCTTAGAATTACCCCTAAGAATCACCCTTAAGAATTGCCCCTCAGAATCACCCTTTATAATTACCCCTCAGAATTACCCTTTATAATTACCCCTTAGAATTACCCTTTCGAATTACCCTTAAGAATTACCCTTTGGAATTACCGCTGAGAATTACCCGTTAGAATTACCCCTTAGAATTACCCCTCAGAGTTACCCCTTAGAATTACCCCTTTATAATTACCCCTTCGAATTACCCCTTAGAATTACCCCTCAGAATCACCCTTTATAATTACCCCTCAGAATTACCCTTTATAATTACCCTTTTGAATTACCCCTTTGGAATTACCCTTTAGAATTACCCTTTAGAATTACCCCTTTAGAATTACCCCTTATAATTACCCCTCAGAATCACCCTTTATAAATACCCCTTAGAATTACCTTTTGTAATTACCCCTTAGAGTTACCCTTTAGAATTACCCCTTTAGAATTACCCCTTAGCATTACCCCTTAGAATTACCCCTAAGAATCACCCTTAAGAATTGCCCCTCAGAATCACCCTTTATAATTACCCCTCAGAATCACCCTTTATAAATACCCCTCAGAATTACCCTTTATAATTACCCCTTAGAATTACCCTTTATAATTACCCCTTAGAATTACCCTTTATAATTACCTTCAGAATTACCCTTTCCAATTACCCCTTAGAATTACCCTTTATAATTACCCCTGAGAATTACCCTTTAGAATTACCCCTTTAGAATTACCCTTTAGAATTACCCTTTAGAATTACCCTTTAGATATTACCCCTTTAGAATTACCCCTTTAGAATTACCCTTTAGAATTACCCTTTAGAATTACCCTTTAGATTTACCCTTTAGAATTACCCTTTAGAATTACCCTTAAGAATTACCCTTTGGAATTACCGCTGAGAATTACCCGTTAGAATTACCCCTTAGAATTACCCCTCAGAATTACCCCTTAGAATTACCCCTTTATAATTACCCCTTAGAATTACCCCTTAGAATTACCCCTCAGAATCACCCTTTATAATTACCCCTCAGAATTACCCTTTATAATTACCCTTTTGAATTACCCCTTTGGAATTACCCTTTAGAATTACCCTTTAGAATTACCCCTTTAGAATTACCCCTTGTAATTACCCCTCAGAATCACCCTTTATAAATACCCCTTAGAATTACCCTTTGTAATTACCCCTTAGAGTTACCCTTTAGAATTACCCCTTTAGAATTACCCCTTAGCATTACCCCTTAGAATTACCCCTAAGAATCACCCTTAAGAATTTCCCCTCAGAATCACCCTTTATAATTACCCCTCAGAATTACCCTTTAGAATTACCCCTTAGAATTACCCTTTAGAATTACCCCTTTAGAATTATCCTTTGGAATTACCCCTTTATAGTTACCCCTTAGCATTACCCCTTAGAATTACCCCTAAGAATCACCCTTAAGAATTGCCCCTCAGAATCACCCTTTATAATTACCCCTCAGAATTACCCTTTATAATTATCCCTTAGAATTACCCTTTAGAATTACCCCTTAGAATTACCCCTTTAGAATTTCCCCGTAATTCCAAGGGGTATGTATGTAATATATAGACTCCTATTCCTGGAATGTAATATATAGACTCCTATTCCTGGTATGTAATATATAGACTCCTATTCCTGGTATGTAATATGCAGACTCCTATTCCTAGTATGTAATATATAGACACCTATTCCTGGAATGTAATATATTGAAGTGTGGTGCTGCGCACACAACTTGCTTGCCAAAGAGGTAGGCCACAACGCGTTTGTTAAAACCAAAAGAGTCTTTATTTCGAAAGCTCGAACTGCAGCACTGAACGGGCTCGAGCTTTGAGCCCGCATATATGTGCCGAGGCCACGCCTAGTCCCCGGGCGTGCCCGATCGGTCGAAGGGCGGGGTATGTACCATCGGTCCCTGCCTAGGCGCTCGCGCCACCCACTGGTGCGCGGAATTATTACCCCTTGTGCCCTCCACACGCGCCCCCCCAGAATTCCCGCGCACCTGAAGGGTGAGTTTGCGGGGAAGCCGGATGACCCGGCCGAAACGCCCCCTGGCGATGGGTGCAGGGCTGGGGGGTAGCGGGCCGGCGGGGCTAGGGCGTGCCGGGGGTCCGACAGCCGGGGGGCGGCCCCGACGCGGAGGCAGAGCTGCTGGCGGGGGTTGGTCCGGATCGAGGTGGGCCGGCTTGAGGCGGTCCACGGAAATGCGATCCGGTGCACCGCCGATGTCGACCGTGAAAAATTTGACCCGTCGTACGCTTCAGCACGCGGAAGGGCCTGTCGTACGGGGGCCGTAGCGGTGCCCGGTGGGCGTCGTGCCGGATGAACACGTACTTTGCCGTGCGAAGCTCCAGGGTGACGTGGGAAGGCGGGCAACCGTGGTGTGCCGTTGGCACCGGGGCGAACCCCCATGTGGTCTCCTGAAGGGCGGAGCGCTGTTGCGCCGCGGACCAAGGAGCCGTGGAGTCGGGGATAAATTCACCCGGTACCCGCAGTGGTTGCCCGAAGACCAGCTCCGCCGAGGACGCGCGCAGGTCGTCCTTGGGCGCCGTCCTGAGGCCCAGCAGGACCCAAGGGAAGCCTGTCGACCCAGCCGCCGTCGCGGAGGCTGGCCCGGAGCATGGCCTTCATGGAGCGATGAAAGCGCTCGCACAGGCCATTGGCTTGGGAGTGGTAGGCCGTGGTGTTGTGTAGCTTCACCCCGAGCCCTTGCGCCACTGCGGCCCAGAGCTCCGAGGTGCACTTGGGGCCACGGTCGGACGAGATGTCCGAGGGGGCACCGAACCGGGCAACCCAAGTGGAGATAAAGGCTTGCGCCACCTCAGCCGCAGACGTCGCCGCCAATGGGACGGCCTCCGGCCACCGCGTGGTGCGGTCGACCATGGTGAGGAGGTGGGTGAACCCTCGCGAGGGGGGCAGAGGTCCCACCAAGTCGACGTGCACGTGGTCGAACCGCCGCTCGGGCACCGTAAACGGGGCCGACGGTGCCTGGGTGTGGCGGTGGACCTTTGCGCGCTGGCACGCGAGGCATGACCTGGCCCAGTCGCGGACGTCCTTCCTGAGGCCATGCCAGACGAACTTCGCCCCGACGAGTTTCTGGGATGCCTTCGCGCCAGGGTGGGACAGGCCGTGGATGGCGTTGAACACTGGGCGCTGCCAGCCAGCAGGCATGATGGGGCGAGGCCGGCTGAGGGAGACGTCGCATAGGAGGGCCGTGCCCGCGGCGTCGAACGGCACCTCGGTGACGCGGAGGCCCGTGACGGCGGTCCGCAAGGCCTGGACGCCGGGGTCGGCGGTCTGGGCCTCCGCCATCCAGGCATAGTCGACCCCGAGGTGGACCGCATGCACGACAGACCGGGAAAGGCAATCCGCCACCGGGTTGTCCTTACCCGCCACGTGACGGATGTCCGTCGTGTACTCGGACACGGCAGAGAGGTGGCGCTGCTGCCGTGCCGACCCCGGCTCGGCGACCTTGGCCATCGCGAACACAAGGGGCTTGTGGTCAACGAAGGCCGTGAACGGGCGGCCCTCCAGCAGGTGGCGGAAGTGTCGGACCGCCAGGTGGAGCCCGAGCAGCTCGCGGTCGAAGGTGCTCTACCGGCATTCGTGCGGGCGAAGCTGCCGGCTAAAAAACGCCAGTGGTTGCCAAGCACCACGCACCCATTGCTCGTGCACCGTGCCCACTGTGTAGTCCGACGCGTCGGTGGTGAGGACGATCGGTGCATCGGGCGCCGGGTGCACGAGCATGGTGGCGTCGGCCAGAGCCAGCTTTGCGCCCGCGAATGCCGCGGCCATCGGCTCCGACCATGCGATGTCACCTTTGCCCGGCTTGCCCCGAAGGGACTCGTGCAAGGGGCGGAGGAGCCGGGCGACGTGGGGCACGAAGCGGTGGTAAAAGTTTACCATGCCCAGGAACTCCTGGAGCCCCTTGATCGTGTGGGGCCGTGGGAAATCCCTGACCGCCTCCACCTTGGCCGGTAAAGGGACGGCCCCGTGCTCGGTGATGCGGTGCCCCAAGAAGTCGATGGTGGTGACGCCGAAACGGCACTTGGCAGGGTTGATGATTAGGCCATGCTGGCCCAGGCGTTCGAAAAGCGTGCGGAGGTGGAGCAGGTGCTCCTCCCGGGACGTGCTCGCGACTAGGATGTCGTCCAGGTAGACAAACAGGAAAGGTAAGTTGCGCAAGACGCTATCCATAAGCCGCTGTAACGCCTGGGCCGCATTCTTCAACCCGAAGGGCATCCGTAGGAATTCGAAGAGGCCGAAAGGGGTGATGACGGCCGTCTTCGGGACGTCGTCCGGTTGGACGGGGACCTGATGGTAGCCCCGGATGAGGTCCACCTTAGAAAACACGGTCGTGTTGGCCAACCGGCCGGAAAAGTCCTGAATGTGTGGGACCGGGTAGCGGTCGGGGGTGGTGGCATCGTTGAGCCGGCGGTAGTCCCCGCACGGCTGCCATCCCCTGCCGGGCTTCGGCACAATGTGCAGCGGAGAAGCCCAAGCACTGTTGGAGCACCGTACGATCCCTAGCCGCTCCAGCGTGGCGAACTCCGCTTTCGCCACGGCGAGCTTCGTGGGCTCGAGCCGGCATGCCCGGGCAGAGACCGGCGGCCCGACCATGGGGATGTGGTGCTCCACCCCATGTTTAACGGCCACCGCTAAGAAGGTGGGCCGCGTGAGGGCCGGGAAACTGGCGAGGAGGCGGGTAAAGTCGTCCGCTGCCGGAAGCGTGCAAACCAAACTCGCCGGGACGGAATCTTCCAGCAAGCCGCTTGGCAAGCCGCTCGGTGAGCTGCTCAGCGAACAAGCGAGTGAGCTCAAGGTTTCGGCCTGGACGAGCCGTCTGCGCTTCACGTCGACCAACAACCTATTCGCACATAGGAAGTCCACACCAAGCAATGCCATTGGCACGCTGGCGGTCACGAAAGACCATTGAAAGTGCTGCCCTCCGAACCGCAGGAAGAGGCAGCGCTTCCCGAACGTGCGGATGGGTGTACCGTTGGCGGCAAGCAACGCGGGGCCCCGGCCCGCGGTTCGCTTGTCGGACGTGGAGGCGGGGATGACGCTTACCTGCGCTCCTGTATCGCAGAGGAAACGGCGCCCGGACAAGGTGTCCGTGATGAATAGGAGGCTGCCAGAATGGCCGACGCTCAGGGCCGCTAACGAGCGCCGGGCCGGTCGTTTCCAGACTTGTCAAACGAGCAAGGCGGGCAACACTTCTTAGCCTTGTGGCCGAACCTGGCGTGGAAATAGCACCAGGCTTGCGGCGGCGGCGGCCGCGGCGGCCGTGGTGTTCTCGGCAGCGGTGGTGGTGGGCGGGCGTGGCAGCGGCCACGAGGGACGCTGTAGCCTCTGCCCCGGGATCCACGACGGTAGCACCGTAACTCGACCGTGTGTCGCAAGCCACGAAGAACTTGTCGGCCTCTATGGCCAGGGCGCGGGGTTCCCTTATTTTGGAACCGGCCAGCGCGAGGCATACCTGTAGAGGTAGCTGGCGTAGGAAAAGCGCCCGGAATAAGAAATCCGGGGCTTGGTCACCCAGCAGCGACAGCATAAAATCCATCCGCACGGATGGTCGTGTGTCGCCGAGTTCGGGAAGGTCCAGGAGGCGGTCGGCCAGTTCGATCTCCGTGAGGCCGAACGTGGCGATGAGGAGACGCTTGAGCGCCCCGTACTTGTGGTCGACCGGTGGGTGCCGCGGGATGGACACAACTCAGGCGGCAGTGCCGGGCCCGAGGGCGGCGACCACGTGGTAGTAACGGGTCTCATCCGCCGTTATGCCTCGAAGCTGAAATTGCGCTTCGGCCTGCACGAACCACACATCGGCCTGTGCTTCCCAAAACTCTGGGAGTTTTACTGTGACGGCGTTGGTGGCCATGGCGCGTTTGGTGGTCAGCGATGGCTGAACCAATCGGGGTCACCAGTGAAATGTGGTGCTGCGCACACAACTTGCTTGCCAAAGAGGTAGGCCACAACACGTTTGTTAAAACCAAAAGAGTCTTTATTTCGAAAGCTCGAACTGCAGCACTGAGCGGGCTCGAGCTTAGAGCCCGCATATATGTGCCGAGGCCACGCCTAGTCCCCGGGCGTGGCCGATCTGCCGAAGGGCGGGGCATGTACCATCGGTCCCCGCCTGGGCGCTCGCGCCACCCACTGGTGCGCGGAATTATTACCCCTTGTGCCCGCCACAATATCTATCTATAATTCCAGTAATCTCTGTGTGTGGTCTGTGACCGCTGTTTCTCGACAACCACGGGTCCGATATACTTGAAACTTGCCAGGTATATTGCTGGGGACCCGAGGATGTGCCTTTTCAAGGTTTCATATTAATTGGAGAAGTAGTTACCGAGCTATGTCCAAAAAACGATTCAACCAATCAGAGAGCAGCGAGTTATCACGTGTGCCGAACGTGGCGAACAGACTCTGCCTCGGACGGCACATTTGAGAGCGTATTCATTTATTTCACGTTGGCAAACTATGTTGCCGCTATGTTGGCGTTAAACTATGTTTTAAAACTAATTAAAACTAATTTGCGATTCTTTCGCTTTCCTGCGCGTTTGTGCACGCTATGGCGATTTCTTTACCAAACTCCGCAAGCCGTTCGCTTTGGACCAAACCATTTCATGTAAATAGAGGGGGGGGATTGTCACCGTACTCGCAAGCCGTTCGCTTTGGACCAAACCATTTCATGTAAATAGAGGGGGGGGGGATTGTCACCGTACTCGCAAGCCGTTCGCTTTGGACCAAACCATTTCATGTAAATAGAGGGGGGGGGGGGGGGGATTGTCACCGTACTCGCAAGCCGTTCGCTTTGGCTTTGCGAATGGACCAAACCATTTCATGTAAATAGAGGGGGGGGGATATAATTTTAGATATATATATAGTACGGGCATGCCCTAGTAATAATAATAATAATAATACATTTATTTTATATAGCGCTTTTCAAGAAGCCCAAAGGCGCTTTGACAGAGTACAAAAAACAAGTGAAAAAAGACAAAAATCAATAGGTAAATAATCAAAGCAAAAGGAAGCAGAAGGAGTAGAGATAGTCAGGGGTTAAATGCTGTGGGTTAAATGTTGAATGCAGTGTTGAACAGGTGGGTCTTGAGTGCTGTTTTGAATGTGGTGAGTGAGGAGGAGTCTCTGATGGTGTGAGGTAGTGAGTTCCAGAGTGTGGGAGCAGCGATGGAGAAGGCCCTGTCCCCCCAGGATCTGAATTTGGTCCGGATGGGGGGGGGGGTCAGGAGGTTGGTACCAGCAGAGCGGAGGTTGCGGTTGGGAGTGTGTCTGGAGAGGAGGTCAGTCAGGTAGGATGGGGCCAGGTTATGGAGGGCTTTGTAGGTCAAGAGGAGGATTTTGTACTGGATTCTCTGGGGGATGGGGAGCCAGTGAAGCTTGTAAAGGACGGGGGTGATGTGGTCACGGGTCCGGGAATGGGTGATTAGACGGGCAGCGGAGTTCTGAATGTATTGGAGTTTATTGGTGATTGTTGAGGGTGAACCATAAAGGAGGCTATTGCAGTAGTCCAGACGGGAAGTGATGAAGGCGTGGATGAGGGTTTCTGCAGCCACGGAGGAGAGGGATGGATGGAGACGGGCGATGTTTATCAGGTGAAAGAGGGCTGTCTTTGTGATCTGTTTAGTGTATTTGTCGAAGGAGAGGGTTTGGTCAAAGATGATGCTGTGGCGGACACGAAAGCCCACTGGCGTGGTGACATCATTCCGCGCACCAAGTGGGCGGCGGCCACGCCCGAGGGGTAGGCGTGGCCTCAGGATATACAATGGGCGCGCAGCCCAGAGCGCGCGAGTGCTACAGTGACCTCTTGTGAATAAAGACTCTTTTGTTTAACCGCGTTGTCCGCTTCCTCCTTGGTAGCAAGTAAGCGCGCGTAGCACCGCGCTTTAATTGGTGACCTCCGACGTTCTGGTCAGCCGTCGCTGACCACCCGACATGGCAACCAACGTGGTAGCAATGAAGCTCCCCGAGTTCTGGGAAGCTCAGGCGGAGATCTGGTTCCTGCAGGCCGAAGCCCAGTTCAGGCTTCGACGCATCACGGCGGACGAGACACGCTACTGCCACGTGGTCGCCTCCCTCGGGGCCGGCGCGGCCGTCCGCGTCGTGTCGGTCCTGAGGAACCCACTGGCCCACGACAAGTACGAGGCGATCAAGCGCCTCCTCCTCGCCACGTTCGGCCTCACAGTGGACGCACGGGCCGATCGCCTCTTGGACCTCCCCGAGCTCGGTGACATGCGACCGTCGGTCCGAATGGACCATATGCTGTCGCTCATGGGCGACGAAACCCCGAACGCTCTATTCCGGGCGTTTTTTCGATGCCAGCTGCCGGCACGAGTCCGCCTCACGTTGGCCGGTTCCGCGACGACGGAACCCCGTGCGTTCGTGGCCGAGGCCGACAAGTTCTACACGGCTTTGGACACGCAGGCGAGTTTCGGTGCGGCCGTAGCGGCTCCCGAGCCCGAACCTCCTGCGGGTGCCCACCCCTGCTCCGAGGGGCGCCTCGTGGCGGCCGCCATGCCCCGCCCACCACCACCGCGGAAACCGCGGCCTCCGGCTTAGCCGCAAACCTGGTGTTTTTTCCACGCTAGGTTCGGCCACGAGGCTCGGCAATGTCGTCCGCCGTGCTCATTCGGCAGGTCGGGAAACGCCCGGGCCAGCCCTCGGTAGTGGCACTGAGCGCCGGCCGATCAAACAGCCTCCTGTACATAACGGACACCTTGTCCGGGCACCGTTACCTGTGCGACACGGGAGCGCAGGTGAGTGTCGTTCCTGCCGGTACATCCGACAAGCAAACCGCGGGCCGAGGTCCCGCGCTGCTTGCGGCCAATGGTACGTCTATACGCATGTACGGAAAACACTGTCTCTCTCTGCGGTTCAGAGGGCAGGTTTTCCGTTGGTCGTTCGTTACGGCCGACGTGCCTATGGCACTGCTCAGCGCGGACTTCTTATGTGCTCATGGATTACTGGTGGATGTAAAGCGCAGAAGGCTTGTCCAGGCTGAGACGTTCAGCTCGCTCGCGTGCGCGCTGCCCGGCTCGTTGAGCAGCTCACAGAGCGGCTCATCGAGCGGCTTGCTGAGCGGTTCAGTTCCGGCCAGGTTCATCTGTACGCTTCCGGCAGCGGACGAATTCGCCGCCTCCTCGCGGGTTTCCCGGCCCTCACGCGGCCCACTTTCTCGGCGGGGGCCGTCAAACACGGGGTGGAACACCACATCCCCACCGCCGGGCCACCGGTCTTCGCCCGGGCACGCCGCCTCGAGCCGACGAAGCTCGCCATAGCTAAAGCGGAGTTCGCTACGCTGGAGCGGCTCGGCATCGTGCAGCGCTCCGAGAGTGCTTGGGCGTCCCCGCTCCACATCGTGCCCAAGCCCGGCGGGGGATGGCGACCGTGCGGGGACTACCGGCACCTCAACGACGCCACCACCCCCGACCGCTACCCCGTCCCACACATCCAAGACTTCTCCGCCCGGTTGGCGGGGATGTCCTTCTTTTCAAAGGTGGACCTCGTACGCGGCTACCATCAGGTCCCTGTCAGGCCGGAGGACATCCTGAAGACGGCCGTCATCACGCCATTCGGGCTTTTCGAATTTCTTCGGATGCCCTTCGGTTTGAAAAATGCGGCTCAGGCGTTCCAGCGCCGAATGGACAGCGTCTTGCGCGGCTTGGATTTTTTGTACGTCTACCTGGACGACATCCTCGTCGCCAGCGCGTCCCGTGAAGAGCACCTTCATCACCTCCGCACGCTCTTCGAACGCCTGGGCCAGCATGGCCTCATCGTGAACCCCGCCAAGTGCCGGTTCGGCGTCACCGGCATTGACCTTTTGGGGCACCGCGTCACCAGGCACGGGGCCGTCCCCCTACCGGCCAAGGTGGAGGCGGTGAAGGGGTTTCCGCGCCCCCGCACGATCAAGGGGCTCCAGGAGTTCCTTGGCATGGTAAACCTTTACCATCGGTTCCTGCCCCGCATCGCCCAGCTTCTGCGCCCCTTACACGAGGCCCTTCGAGGGAAGCCGGGCAAAGGTGACGTTACCTGGACCGAGCAGATGGACGCGGCGTTCTCGGGCACGAAGCTCGCCTTGGCCAACGCCACCATGCTCGCGCACCCGGCGCCCGATGCACCGATCGCCCTCACCTCCGACGCCTCGGACTACGCGGTGGGCGCGGTGTATGAGCAATGGGTGCGTGGTGCCTGGCAACCGCTGGCGTTCTTCAGCCGGCAGCTTCGCCCGCCCGAGCGCCGTTACAGTACCTTCGACCGCGAGTTGCTTGGGCTTCACCTGGCGGTCAGGCACTTCCGCCATCTGCTCGAGGGCCGTGCGTTCACGGCCTTCTTCGACCACAAGCCGCTGGTTTTCGCGATGGGCAAGGTCGCCGAGCCGTGGTCGGCCCGGCAACAGTGTCACCTCGCGGCCGTGTCCGAGTACACGACGGACATCCGGCACGTCGTGGGAAAGGACAACCCTGTGGCCGATTGCCTTTCCCGGGCCGTCGCCCACGCAGTCCACCTTGGCATCGACTATGCCCGGATGGCGGCGGACCAGGCCGCCGACCCCGGGGTCCAGGCCCTGCGGACTGCCGTCACGGGCCTCCGCATCACCGAGGTGCCCTTCGAAGGCACGAGCACGGCCCTCGTTTGCGACGTCTCCCTCGGGCGGCCTCGCCCCATCGTGCCCGCAGGCTGGCAGCGCCAGGTTTTTGACGCCATCCAACGGCCTGTCCCACCCGGGCACGAAGGCCTCCCAGAGGTTGGTTGCCGACAAGTTTGTCTGGCATGGCCTCCGGAAGGCCGTCCGCGGCTGGACCAGGACGTGCCTCACGTGCCAGCGCGCGAAGGTGCACCGGCATACCCAGGCCCCATTGGCCCCGTTTACGGTGCCGGCACGTAGGTTCGACCACGTGCACGTGGACCTGGTGGGACCTCTGCCCCCTCGCGGGGTTTCACCCATGTCCTTACCATGGTGGACCGCACCACCCGGTGGCCGGAGGCCGTGCCTTTGGTGGCGACGACGGCGGCAGACGTCGCGCAGGCGTTCATCGCCACCTGGGTCGCCCGGTTCGGCGCCCCCTCGGACATCTCGTCCGACCGCGGCCCCCAGTTCACCTCGGAGCTCTGGGCCGCGGTCGCGCGGGGGCTCGGGGTCCAGCTGCACCGAACCACGGCCTACCACCCCCAGGCCAACGGCCTGTGCGAGCGGTTCCACCGCTCGTTGAAGGCCGCGCTCCGGGCCACCCTCCGCGACAGCAGCTGGGTCGACAGGCTCCCCTGGGTCCTGCTGGGCCTCCGGACGGCACCCAAGAAGGACCTGCGCGCATCCACGGCGGAGTTGGTCTTTGGACAACCGCTGCGGGTGCCGGGCGAGTTCCTCCCCGACCCCATGGCACCTTGGTCCGCGGCGCAGGAGCGCTCCGCGCTGCAGGAGACCGCCCGGAGGTTCGCCCCGGTGCCGACGGCGCAACACGGGCACCCACCCACGCACGTCGCCCCGGAGCTTTGCACCGCGGAGTATGTCTTCGTCCGGCACGACACCCACCGGACACCACTGCGGCCCCCGTACGACGGGCCTTTCCGCGTGCTGGAGACCGGGGTGAAATACTTCACATTGGACATCGGCGGTACTCCCGACCGCATCTCGGTGGATCGACTCAAGCCGGCCCACCTCGACGTGGACCACCCACCGCCGGTGGCTCGGCCCCCGCGTCGGGGCCGCCCCCCGGCGGACGGACCCCAGCACCGCCGGCACGCCGCCCCCCGGTCCGGCACCCATCCCGGGTAAAGCCGGGGGCATCCCAGCTGGCATCCCTGCACCCCGGACGCCGCCGGTCGCCAGAGGGCGCTTCGGCCGGGTCATCCGTTTGCCCCGCAGACTGGCCCTCCAGGTGCGCGGGAATTCTGGGGGGGCGCGTGTGGCGGACACGAAAGCCCACTGGCGTGGTGACATCATTCCGCGCACAAAGTGGGCGGCGGCCACGCCCGAGGGGTAGGCGTGGCCTCAGGATATACACCGGGCACGTAGCCCGGAGCGCGCGAGTGCTCTAGTGACCTCTTGTGAATAAAGACTCTTTTGTTTAACCGCGTTGTCCGCTTCCTCCTTGGTAGCAAGTAAGCGCGCGTAGCACCGCGCTTTAATGCCAAGATTCCGGATGTGAGGGGAGGAGGATACTGGGAAACCGTCGATGTTGAGGGCAAAGTTATGGGTGGATTTGATGAGCGTTTTTGGGCCAATGATGATTATTTCTGATTTATCATAGTTAAGTTTGAGGAAGTTGATTTGAAGCCAGGATTTTATTTCAGTGATGCAGTTTGTCAGGATAGAGTGGGTGGCGGTGGAGATGGACTTGGTGGAGATGAAAAGCTGGATGTCATCGGCGAAGCAGTGGAATTGGAGACCATGACGGTGGATTAAGTGACCAAGGGGGGACAGGTACAGGATGAAGAGGAGGGGGCTGAGAACCGAACCTTGGGGGACACCTTGGGGGAGGGGAGCAGTGGGGGATTTGTAGTTATTGATGGAGATGAACTGGCGTCTGTCAGAGAGGTATGGCCCTCCAGGTGCGCGGGAATTCTGGGGGGGCGCGTGTGGCGGACACAAAAGCCCACTGGCGTGGTGACATCATTCCGCGCACCAAGTGGGCGGTGGCCACGCCCGAGGGGTAGGCGTGGCCTCATGATATACACCGGGCGCGCAGCCCGGAGCGGAGCGCGCCAGTGTTACAGTGAGCTCCTGAAATAAAGACGCTTATAAGTTACCGCTTGTCCCCTTCCTCCTTGCTCGCAAGCAGCGCGCGTAACGCCGCGCTTTAATATAGACTTATATTCCTGGTATGTAATATAATTTATAGACTCCTACTCTAGGTATGTAATATATAGACTTCTATTCTTGGTATGTAATATGTAGACTCCTATTCCTGGTATGTAATATATAGACTCCTATTCATGGTATGTAATATATAGAGTCCTATTGCTGGTATGTAATATATAGACTTCTATTCCTGGTATGTAATAAAATTTATAGACTCCTACACTAGTTATGTAATATATAGACTTCTATTCTCGGTACGTAATATATAGACGGTCCCACTGGATCAGGTGAATTATGTGGAATAAAATTTGAAGACGTCACGAGAAATACATTCAGTATTATTTTGACGTCACGTTTATTTCTCGGGCCGCGATAAAAGTAAAGGAGGCAGTGACGTCGTCAATAATAATGATAAGTGAAAATGGTTGTTGTGTTGTGAATTCTTGTGGTGTTTTGTGTGAACAGCAGCAGGTTGAGGTCCTTCATTATAAGTAGCGAGCGGTGTAACGAACAAGGAACTGTTTAGCCTTAGGTGGTTGTTGTGTGTTCTCATGCGGACGGTTCATACATTGTCCATTTGTACCCGAGGACTTTGAGGCGTTTGACGAAATACATAAACACGATGAAGTGAGTTCCGATCGATCGTCCATTGTCGGAACCGCCGAAGCCGTCTATCCTTTTCCGCTCCCTTCAGTGATTCGTTGCGTGTGGGACTAGCGGTGAATGGGCTCGGTCCGGAAGTCTGCCGCGCAAGATCTAGGCGACACCGTGCGCCTTGGGGCCTAGCGATTTAAGGCCCGAAGTGTTATTTATGTGCTTGGACCACAAAACTTGGGTATGTATGTGCGAATGTACGTTTACGTGTCATGTACGAAATACTGTAAAATCGAATCCCGATATTTTAAGAATAACCTGTAAACAGAATTTTTAATATTTAGTAACTTTAACCATATAATGTGTTAACCGTTATGAGTACAGAAGAATGAACAAGTGTGCTAACTGATATTTCATTATTTGTAAGAGTATATCGGAAAGTTCATTTCTGAATAGTTAAGAAGAACTTTGTCAACTTTTCTTTTTTCACAATTTGATACTCGTGTGATTATAAAGGGATTCTGGACAGGAGGAGGGAATGGAAAACAAACAAACAGGTGAAGTGCCGTTTCCAGCAAATGCTTTGGGAGCACAATAGAAGTGTCGTGGTGTCTGGTATTGGATTACCAGACAAGAGCATCTCTGGTACGTCTTGAAGATACATGAATAAAACTACCACCCACCTAT